>NC_029794.2:112595380-112595958 GCF_000816755.2 Arachis ipaensis | reverse complement strand
GCACCAAGTTTTTGGCGCCGTTGCCGGGGATTGTTTGAGTTTGGACAACTGACGGTTCATCTTGTTGCTCAGATTGGGTAACTTTCTTTTCGTTTTCTTTTCAAAAAGTTTTCAAAAATTTTTCAAAAACTCTTCTTTTGTTTTCGAAAGAAAAAAAAAAGAAAAAAAATGTTTTCAAAAAATAAATTATTCTATGGCTTCAAAATTTTTAAGAATGAATTCTAGTGTTTCATGAAATATGTTGAATCATATCTGGCTGTAACGCCATACCCAAACTACTTTGGAATTGGTATTCAACTATTCACTCCAGCCCATGTAATTATATGTTGAAGCCTGGCTGGCTGTAAAGCCATGTCTAAATTCATTTGGACTGAGGCTTGCAATTGGTTATCAAGAGTAAGCTAGTTGGAGCTAATCCACCTGCTACTGTTCCTGATCTACCCGCTGTTGATCCACGATCACCTGCTGAAGCTTGGCTGGCCATTGGCCATGTCTAGTGTTTTGGACTGAAGCTTTCATTGAAAGCTTGGCTGGCTGGTGAGCCATGTCTAATTCCTGGACTGAAGCTTTAGACTAAC
>NC_029794.2:112578185-112595346 GCF_000816755.2 Arachis ipaensis | reverse complement strand
AGTTCTATGCCAATGCATGGATCACCAAGAACCATGATCAAAGTAAGAACCCGGATCCAAAGAACTATGTTACAATTTGTTCGGGGGAAATACTTGGATTTTAATCTGGAAAGTGTGAGGTTGGCGTTCAACTTGCCATACATGGAAGAGAATGCACGCCCCTACACAAGGAGAGTCAAATTTGATCAAAGGTTGGACCAAGTCCTTATGGACATATGTGTAGAAGGAGCTCAATGGAAGATTGACTCCAAAGGCAAGCCGGTTCAACTAAGAAGATTGGACCTCAAGCCTATTGCTAGAGGATGGTTGGAGTTTATTCAATGCTCAATCATTCCCACTAGCAACCGGTCTGAAGTTACTATAGACCGGGCCATCCACAATTTCGTGCACCAGCTGGCTACTGATCCTTTGTCACCGGAGGGTGGTGGTACCTGCAAGGGACTCTGATGCTTAAGTTAGCAAGGGTATTAAGCAAGTTTTTAGTAGAATCAGAGTATGAGTTATACCTGGGTGCTCCAATGTATTTATAATAGTAGAGGATGACCTTTCTGGGGATAAGGTAGTTATCTTATCTTATCTTATCTTTGAGTGAAGTCATCTTATCTTCAAGGGAACCGCCCTTATCTCTATAGGCTTGGACTGCCTTTGGATCTGGGTTGTGTTCCTCTATCTGGGCCCTTTATTGGGCTTTCCTGGCAATTTGGCCAAGCTCTTTGAGAAGAGGTCGGATAGTCTGACCTGAAGAGGTTGGTTGCCTTGTCACTAAACATCCCGAGTCGGACAGCTCGACCCAGGGTATGAACACTGTGTTTTTCAGAGATGGTTAAAAATAATGATTCCATGAAGGCCTTTAAAAAGGCAAGGAAAGCTACTGCTGCCCAGAACATCTCGGCTAAGGCTGCTGGGGAAGGATCTTCTCAGGTTCCTCCTAAGAAGCCGATCTTGAGCACTTCTGGGTTGAGGAGGATGATTCCTACTCCTCAGGTCCATTTGGTTGATCCCCCCCAGACTTCTACTGCTACCTCTTCTCCTTCGGCCGGTCCCCTTCTAAAAAAATAGAGGACTGTTGAGCCTTTTAATCTGGACGCCCCCGACTTTGATGCTGTTGGTTTTATCGATCAACAAATTGCTCCTTATGGCGTTGTTCCTACTGATGATGTCTCCATTCTTCATCATTTAGATTTTATTACCCGAAGCAGTATCAAGATGGCACACATGGGAGCAGCCTTATTCCGAACTACTTAGGACCTTCCCATTCATGCAACAAAGGCTTTTATGGAGGAGGCCAAATCAGAATTTGACAGGATCAAGGGGTTGAAGGAGGAGCTTGAGGTGAAGGTGGCGAAGTTGGAAAAAGAGTTGGAAGGTGAAAAGACTCGAGCTACTGCTGCGATGGCTTCTGCAAATCTGGCTGAGGAGATGGCGCTGAAGCATAAGGAAAGCTATGTCCTGAATTATGGTGAGATGGTGGAGCTTAGGGAGAGGTTGGAGTCTGCCCGGGCTGATTATGCCAAACTCCAGGGTCATCTCGTGGGCAGTGTGACTCCTGCTTATGAGAATTTGAAGGATCAGGTCCGAGTTCTGGCTCCCGAGCTCGACCTGTCTCTCTTCAGTTTGGACAATATTGTGGAAAATGGGAAGATCGTCCCTGCCCCGGATGAAGATGATGATGATGTAGATCCACCTCCTGTGCCATCCACCAAGGCTTCTGTTGCCCCGACTTCTTCAACTTCTGCAGCCGAGGTCGACCACCCTGATTCGGATCCTGATGTTCAAATTCTGAATCGGGCGGATGGGACTGTTGACGCTGTCCCCCTTCAGACTCGTCCTCCTTCACCCCGAGATGCCGCTACTGGGGAGTCTTTGAATCCTTTATAGTTTTCTTTGATGTATTGTGTACAGCCCGGTCTGTGGGCTTTTGAACTCTTATTTGTGTTTTGTTTGACTTGGATATTTTAGTTGCTTTTCTTAGAAACTTTATTTAGAAAAACAAATGGCTTTTCAACTCTTGTGGTCACCTTTTCAGGTGGCCTTTTGATTTATAGTAGTCTTGTTTCTTCATGATATAGTTGTCTACTGCTTTTTGACACTTTCAGGAATCTTTAGAGTGTTAGAGTCTTGCTGTCCGACCTCTTTTGATTGCCTTTGTGCTTTATTTCCTGCTTTATTCGAAGCTAGCTTTGTTCAACTATTCTTCTTCGCATTCTTTGATAGAATACATGTACATTGATTTTATTGAGGTCATGGCTTTCTTGGTCTGGCTTGAGTCCCTTATAGCGCACGCCTTCTGTCGGTCGACTTCTTTTCGTTTAGTCTTTGCGAATTATTTTTAGTAATCCATTTTATTTGGACCTTGCAGGTCTCTTTTTATGGATTACTTTTTATAACTTTTGTAGCTTTTTTGGCCGACTTCGTCATGTTGGTCCTTTCTAAGTTATTTCTAGTAATCTATTTTATTTGGATCTTGTCAGGTCTCTTTTTATGGATTACTTTTTATAACTTTTGTAGCTTTTTTTTGGCCTACTTCGTCATGTCGGTCCTTTCTAAGTTATTTCTAGTAATCCATTTTATTTGGACCTTGCTAGGTCTCTTTTTATGGATTTACTTTTTATAACCTTGTAGCTTTAGCTGGCTTGGGCCGACTTCTTCATGTCGGCCTCTTCTAAGTTATTTCTAGTAATCCATTTTCAGGGCTGGCCAGGCCTCTTTTCTATGGCTTTACTTTATAACTTTTGGTCGCTTTAATCAGGCTAGTCCGACTTCTTTATGTCGGTCCCTCCTAAGTTATTTCTAGCAATCCATTTTTTCCAAACCTCGTCAGGCCTCTATCTATGGATCACTTTTTTTATAACTTCTTGCATTATTCTATTTTTGTCACTTTTCATGCCGATTTTGATCCTTGCTTGGCCGACTTCTGATGAATTCGGTTTTCATATTCGTCAACCTTATCGTGATCGAGCAGTGAATTTAGTTTTCACTTTTGCCGATCTGTAGCTTTATAACCGGGTGATGAATTTTTGAGTTTCAGATTAATGCGTCTTGATAAAGAGAATTTGTAGAAAATATGAAAAAAATTTATTCAAAATAGAAAATATGCAAATATATACATGTGGGTGCTCACCCTTCTTAAGTCAGGTAATTTTGCAGATCTTGGCTTGGCGCCTCATTAAAAAACATATTTCAGGAAAAAGAGTGCACCTTTGTCCTAGGATCTTTTATTACCTCTTAACTATAATACCTTCTTAGGTTGCAGGTATGCCATGACCTTGGTAGCTCTCACCCCTCGAATTCGGACACTTTGTTGTAGCCCTTTCCCAGTACCTCTGTGACTCGGTAGGGTCCTTTCCAGTTAGCCGCTAGCTTTCCCACTTCGGGTCGACTTGTTCCGATATCATTTTGGATTAGGATGAGGTCATTGTTGGCGAAGCTTCGCTGTACTACCTTTCGATTGTACCTTGAGGCCATGCGACGTTTTAATGCTTCTTCTCTGATCCGAGCTCTTTCTCGGACTTCTGGAAGTAGGTCGAGCTCTTCCCTTTGAGGTTGGGAGTTGGCTTCTTTACTGTAGAGAATTGTTCTGGGGGATCCTTCTTCGACTTCTACTGGGATCATTGCCTCCATTCCATAAGCCAACCAGAAAGGTGATTCCCTTGTGGTGGAGTATGGAGTTGTTCGATATGCCCATAGGACTTGTGGGAGCTCTTCAGCCCAGGATCCCTTTGCGTCCTGTAGCCTCCGTTTTAACCTGGCTAGTATGACTTTATTGGCACCTTCTGCTTGTCCATTAGCCTGTGGGTGTTCTATGGACATGAATTGGTGCTTTATTTTCAAGTCGGCTACCAACTTTCTAAAGCCTGCGTCTGTGAATTGAGTGCCATTGTCTGTGGTGATGGAGTAAGGGACCCCAAACCTTATGATAATGTTCCTATATAGGAATTTCTGACTTCTTTGGGCAGTGGAATTGGCTAGGGGCTCTGCCTCAATCCATTTTGTGAAATAATCTACCCCTACAATGAGGAACTTGACCTGTCCCGATCCTTGGGGAAAAGGCCCGAGGAGGTCGAGTCCCCACTTTGCAAATGGCCAAGATGATGTTATGCTGATGAGTTCCTCTGGTGGGGCAATATGGAAGTTAGCATGTTTCTGACATGGTGGACATGTCTTAACAAATTTGGTGGCTTCTTTTTGCAAAGTCGGCCAGAAGAATCCGGCTCGAAGTACTTTTTTGGCAAGAGCTCGTGCTCTGAGATGGTTACCACACGTGCCACTATGTATCTCTTCCAAGACCTCTTTTGTGTTAGAGGTTGGTACACATTTTAGTAGAGGTGTTGAAATCCCTCTCTTGTATAGGATATTGTTTATAATGGTGTAATAATGTGCCTCCCGTTTTAACCTCTTTGCATCCTTCTTATCTGTAGGGAGTATTTCTGATTTGAGGTAGCTGATTATGGGAGTTATCCATCCTTGATCCTGACCTGATATGGCTAGGACTTTTTCTTCTTCTAATATTGACAGGTTCTGTAGTATTTCCTGGATAAGGCTCCTATTATTACCCCCTAGTTTGGTGCTGGCTAATTTGAGAGTACGTCAACTCGAGCATTCTGTTCTCGAGGTATATGTCAGATCTCATATTCCTGGATTTGTTCGAGTTGTTTCCTGGTTTTGTCCAGGTAATTTTTCATGGCAGGATCTTTGGCTTGGTAGGTCCCTGCTATTTGCGAGGTGATGACCTGTGAATCGCTGAAGATGACAAGTTTTTGGGCTCCGACCTCTTTAGCTAGCTTCAAACCAGCCAATAGCGCCTCATACTCAGCCTGATTATTGGTAGCAGGGAACTCAAATTTCAGGGAGAGTTCGATTTGGGTTCCCTGATTACTTTCTATTATCACACCTGCTCCACTCCCGGTTTTATTTGAAGTCGGCCAGATACTGTGATTTGATGGCTGTCCGAGCTTCATATTGAAGTCGAATTCGGACAACTCGACTGCCCACTGTAGGATTCTTCCTACTAGATCTGTTTTCTGCAAAAATGCTTTTTATGGGCTGGTTAGTCCGAACCTTGATGGTGTGAGCCTGGAAGTATGGGCGAAGTCGTCGAAAAGTTAGTATGAGAGCATATGCGAACTTCTCTATCTTTTGATAATTCCGTTCGGACCCTTGTAGTGCTTTGCTGATGAAATATATAGGTTGTTGTCCACTTTCGTCCTCTCTAACTAGTGCTAAGGCTACTGCCTGACTTCCTACTGCAAAGTATAATATGAGTGCTTCTCCTTCCCGTGGTCGGATAAGAATGGGTGGTTGTCCCAGGAATCTTTTGAAATCCTGGAAAGCTTGCTCGCACTCTGGTGTCCATTCGAACTTATTTCACTTCATTAGTGTGGCGTAGAAGGGGAGAGATCTTATGGCTGATCCGGCTAGAAATCTGGACAAGGCTGCCAGTCGCCTGTTGAGCTGTTGCACTTCTTTGACACAGGTCGGACTTTTCATGTCGAGTATGGCCCGGCACTTGTTCGGATTTGCTTCGATTCCTCTTTGTGTGAGCATGAAACCCAAAAATTTGCCAGCTTCAATTGCGAAGGTGCATTTTGCAGGGTTAAGTCGCATGCCATGCTTTCTTATGGTATTGAACACTTGGGCGAGGTCGGACAGTAATGACTCTGACGTCGGGTTTTCTACCAGTAAAGAAATTCATAGAAACGGTTGCGTTGTAGATATAGTTTCTAAACCGGCAAAAATCCTTTCGTACAAACGTGTTGGGTGTCACAAGTAACAAACCCCTTTAAAAATTGTTAACCGAGTATTCAAACCTCGGGTCGTCTTCTCAAGGAACTGCGAGGAAGTATGTTCTTATTATTGGCTATAAAGGTTGTAATCGGGGTTTAGAAGGTGAAAAGCAAGTAATTTAAATGATGAGTGAATTAAATGGCAATTAAGAATAAATAATAACTGTAAAGCAACTTTTAGCAAGGTAGGGAAATTAGAGGTCCAACTTAGTTATCTCTCTCAACAATAATGAAAGTTGAATCTAAACTCCGCTTGGTCAACCTTCACCAGGGCAAAGGAAAGTCAAGGGACTAATTAAATTGACTTTCGAATCCTAATTATTTCCTCAGAAAAGGCTGGGATTATTTAAGTTCAGCTCAATTAGCAAGATAACGATTATCAATTATGTTGAGTTAAATAACTGTTGAGTTACTAAATTCTTAACCAGAACCAAAAGGGAAAAAAGTAAAATTGCTGGAGTAATAAAAATATCCTTAGATGGGAAGCAATGGTAACTTAAATTAAAGAGAACAATCATAAACTGAAAATACCTCAATTATCATTAATTCAAATAACAGTCTGTAACATGAGAGAATTCATAAATCAAATTATAATAATCAATTCAAATGTTGGAATAAATAAATAAATAGAAGTAATACTAAAAGAACATTAAACTTGGGATCCAGAGTTACTCTTAAAACAAGAAGAAATCCTAAATCCTAAAAGAGAGAGAGAAGATCTCCCTCTCAACTAAATCTAAATCATTGAAAGGTAAAAATATGCGAGCTCTCCTTGAATGGAAGCATTCCCACACTTTATAACCTCTGGTCTATGCTGTCTGTACTTGGATCTGGGCCAAAAAGGGCTTCAGAATTTGCTAGGGCCGTATTCTGTAATTTCTGGTGCGTGGCCTCTGTCACGCGTCCGCGTGGGTCACGCGGTCGCGTCAGTCATGCGGCCGCGTCGCTGCTGATTCGTGCTTGGCACGCGATCGCGTCATCCATGCGATCGCGTGGATACCAGTTTCTTTAAAGCTCCGTTTTGCTTTCTCCTTCCATTTTAGTCTGTTTCCTTTTTCATCCTTTAAGTCATTCTTCTTTAGAAAATCTGAAACTACTCAACACACTAATCACGGCATCGAATGGAAATAAAGGTAATTAAAATAATTAATTGTTAAAGCTTAGGAAACATGTTTTTCACAACATGACATAATAAGGAAGGGAAAGTAAAACCATGCAATTAATGTGAATAAGTAGGTGAAGAGTTGAATAAATCACTCTAATTAAGCACAAAAGAACTCATGGAATATGGGTTTATCAGACTCCTCGCTTTGTGTTTTTACTAACATGTCGTCCATATATACCTTCATAAGTTTCCCGATATGGTCTACAAAGACTTTGTTCATTAATCTTTGATAGGTGGCTCTTGCGTTTTTGAGTCCGAATAGCATGACGATGTAGCAATAGTTTGCTTTTGGGGTTAAGAATGAGGTTTTTTCTTGATCGAGTGGATACATCGGGATTTGATTGTATCCCGAATAAGCGTCCATAAATGAGAGGTATTTGTATCCAGAGGAGGCATCCACCAAGGTGTCGATACTTTGGAGTAGATAGGGATCTTTTGGGCAAGCTTTGTTGATATCGGTGTAGTCGGTGCACATCCGCCGCTTCCCATTTGATTTTTTCACCAAGACGACGTTGGCTAGCCATAGTGGGTACTTGACTTCTCTTATGAATCCTACCTCTAGTAGAGCTTATACCTGTTCCTCCACAGCTTGGAATCTTTCTGGTCCGAGCTTTCTACGCCTCTGCTGTACTGGCCGAGATCCTGGATATAGTGCTAGCTTATGGCACATTAGTCTGGGGTCTATGCCCGGCATGTCTGCGGACTTCCACGTGAAGAGGTCGACATTATCTTTTAAAAACTGTATCAGGGACTCCTTTACTTCTCTTTTTAGGATTGCGCCAATATTGGTCATTTTATTTGGGACATCTCCGATCTGGACTTTTTCTATCTTGCCTTCAGGTTGTGGATGAAGTTCTTCCTGACCTCGAATTCCCCCGAGTTTGATGGTGTGGATTTCTTCTCCTTTGCCTCTGAGGTTCAGACTTTCATTGTAATAGCGGCGCGCTGTCCTCTGGTCTCCTTTTATCGTAGCGATCCCTTTTGTAGTTGGAAATTTTATGCATAGATGTGGAGTTGAGACTACTGTGGCGAGCTGATTTAGGGTTGTCCGACCTATTAGGGCATTGTAGGCTGAACTCACGTTGACCACGATGTAGTCTATGTTGAGTGTCCTTGATCGGTTTCCTTTTCCAAAGGTTGTGTGTAATGAGATGTATCCAAGTGGTTGGATCAGAGTGTCTCCTAGTCCAAATAAGTTGTTCGGATATGCTCTGAGCTCTTTTTCTTCTAGGCCGAGTTTGTCGAAGGCGGCTTTAAACAAGATATCAGCCGTGTGATGAGCGGGTATTTTATACGCTTTTTGGGGTTAATTTCATATAGATTTTAGTATATTTTAGTTAGTTTTTAGTTTATTCTCATTAGTTTCTAGGCAAAATTTATATTTCTGGACTTTACTATGAGTTTGTGTATTTTTCTGTAATTTCAGGTATTTTCTGGCTGAAATTGAAGGAGTTGAGTAAAAATCTGATTCAGGCTGAAAAAGAACTGCTGATGCTGTTGGATTCTGACCTCCCTGCACTCAAAATGAAATTTCTGGAGCTACAGAACACCAAATGGCACGCTTCTAATTGCGTTGGAAAGTAGACATCCAGGGCTTTCCAGAAATATATAATACTCCATACTTTGCTCAAGGATAGACGACGTAAATTGGTGTTCAACGCCAGCTCCATGCTGCTGTTTGGCGTCCAGCGCCAGAAACAAGTTACAAGTTGGAGTTCAACGCCAAAAATGGATCCAAAGCTGGCGTTGAACGCCCAAAACAGCCTTATACACGTGAGAAGATTTAGTCTCAGCCCCAGCACACACCAAGTGGGCCCCATAAGTAGATTTCTGCACTATCTATCATAGTTTACTCATTTTCTGTAAACCTAGGTTACTAGTAGAGTATTTAAACAACTTTTAGAAACTTATTGTGTATCTCATGACATTTTAGATCTGAACTTTATAATCTCTGACGGCATGAGTCTCTAAACTCCATTGTTGGGGTTGAGGAGCTCTGCTGTGTCTCGATGAATTAATGAAAGTATTCCTGTTTTCCATTCAAACATGTGTGTTCCTATCTAAGATATCCATTTGCGCCTAATTATGGAGAAGGTGATGATCCGTGACACTCATCACCTTCCTCAACCCATGAACATGTGTCTGACAATCACCTCCGTTCTACATCAGATTGAATGAATATCTCTTAGATTCCATAATCAGAATCTCCGTGGTATAAGCTAGATTGATGGCAGCATTCATGAGAATCCGGAAAGTCTAAACCTTGTCTGTGGTATTCCGAGTAGGATTCTGGGATTGAATGGCTGTGACGAACTTCAAACTCACGAGTGCTGGGCGTGGTGACAGACGCAAAAGGATAGTAAATCCTATTCCGGTACAATTGAGAACCTGCAGATGATTAGCCGTGCGGTGACAGCGCACTTGGACCCTTTTCACTGGAAGGATGGATGGTAGCCATTGACAACGGTGATCCACCAACATACAGCTTGTCATAGGAGGAATGTGCGTGCGTGAAGAAGAAGGCAGAGGAAAGCAGAGATTCAGAAGAGAAAGCATCTCCAAAACTCCAACACATTCTCATTTACTGCATAACAAGTAACTTTTAATTCATGCTCTCTTGTTCATTTGCAAGTCAATTGATAATCACCAATTAATATCCTGACTAAGAGTTGTAAGACAACCATAGCTTGCTTCAAGCCAACAATCTCCGTGGGATCGACCCTTACTCACGTAAGGTATTACTTGGACGACCCAGTGCACTTGCTGGTCATGTGTGCGAAATTGTAAGAGAGTAACAATTTTGTGCACCAAGTTTTTGGCGCCGTTGCTGGGGATTGTTCGAGTTTGAACAACTGACGGTCAATCTTGTTGCTTAGATTAGGAAATTTTTGTCTTTTGAGTCAGAGTCTTTTATTTTCTTCTCAAAAATTTTTCAAAAATAATAATTTCTCTATTAAATTTTGTGCCAAACTTTAAGTTTGGTGTTTTCTTGTTTATTCCCCTTTGGTTTTCGAAAATTTTAGTTTGGTTTTCTAAAAATTTTAAGTTTGGTGTTCTTGTGAGTCTTCAAAGTGTTCTTGAGTTTTTCTTGTGTCTTGATCTTAAAATTTTTAAGTTTGGTGTTCCTTGGTTTAAATAAATAAATAAAAATAAAATTTTTTATTTTACATCATCTCCCTTTCTCCATCATGGATCTAAATAGAAATGAACAGTCCAGGAGGACTCTGGGGTCATATGCTAACCCCTCTACTGCTTCATATGGGAGCAGTATCTGCATACCCTCCATTGGAGTCAGTAGCTTTGAGTTGAATCCTCAGCTCATTATCATGGTGCAGTAAAGTTACCAGTATTCCGGTCTTCCACAGGAAGAACCTACAGAGTTTCTGGCACAGTTTTTACAGATTGCTGACACAGTACATGATAAGGAAGTAAATATAAACATGGAAGTGCTATAAAAGCAAACAAAGCAGCAGCTGTCAAAACAAATAACAGAAGAATGCCAAGCAGTTCAATTAAGAAGTGGGAAAGCACTAAATACCCCACTTCAAGGCAGCAGGAAACCAAGAAATGAGCAAACCACCCAAAATCCATCTGAGAACAGTAAGAGCCCAGGGAAAAATAATTCTGGCACTAAAACGTCAGAAGCTGGGTGGAAGGCTCTCGCTGAACGCCCAGACCATGCTCAGAACTGGCGTTCAACGCCAGAAACAAGCAAGGATCTAGCATTGAACGCCCAAAAGAAGCACAGTTCTGGCGTTCAGACGCCAGGAACAGAGGAGGAGCTGGCGTCTAACGCCACTCCAGCTTCTAACTCTGTCACTCAATTGCCAGTGAGGGATCAGACACACACAAGTGCTGATAACAACCCATCTAAAAAGGCTTCTTCAACCACTTCTGTAGGAAATAAACTTACAGCAACTAAGGTTGAAGAATATAAAGCCAAAATATCTTATCCTCAAAAACTCTGCCAAGAGGAACAGGATAAGCAATTTGCTCGCTTTGCAGATTATCTCAGGACTCTTGAAATAAAGAATTCAGAGGAAATGAAAGAGCCTCTGAAATTTCCTCTGGAAGAGGAAAAACCTCCTAAATCCGAGCTCAAACCATTACCACTATCCCTGAAATATGCATTCCTGGGAGAAGATGACACTTTTTCAGTGATCATAAGCTCTGCCTTAAACCCACAGGAAGAGGAAGCACTTATTCAAGTGCTAAGGACACACAAGACAGCTCTTGGGTGGTCCATAGGTGACCTTAAGGGCATAAGCCCAGCTAGATGCATGCACAAAATCTTATTGGAGGATAATGATAAACCAGTGGTTCAACCACAGAGGCGGCTAAATCCTACCATGAAGGAAGTGGTGCAGAAAGAGGTCACCAAATTACTGGAGGCTGGAATTATTTATCCTATTTCTGACAGCCCCTGGGTGAGCCCTGTCCAAGTTGTCCCCAAAAAGGGAGGCATGACAGTAGTTCATAATGAAAAGAATGAACTGGTTCCTACAAGAACAGTTACAGGGTGGCACATGTGTATTGACTACAGAAGGCTCAATACAGCCACCAGAAAGGATCATTTTCCTTTACCATTCATAGACCAGATGCTAGAAAGACTGGCAGGCCATGATTATTACTGCTTTTTGGATGGCCACTCAGGCTATAACCATATTGCAGTAGATCCCCAGGATAAAGAGAAAACAGCATTCACATGTCCATCTGGAGTGTTTGCTTATAGAAGGATGCCATTTGGGCTCTGTAATGCCCCTGCAACCTTCCAGAGATGCATGCTCTCTATCTGTGCTGACACGCCATTTGTGTTTGACACAGAATGTCTGCAGGCGTTTGAAACGCTGAAAGCTAAGCTGGTCACAGCACCAGTTATTTCTGCACCAGACTGGACATTACCATTTGAGCTAATGTGTGATGCCAGTGATCACGCCATTGGTGCAGTACTAGGACAGAGGCATAACAAGCTTCTACATGTCATTTATTATGCTAGCCGCATTTTAAATGATGCCCAGAAAAATTACACAACCACAGAAAAAGAATTACTTGCAGTGGTTTATGCCATTGACAAGTTTAGATCATACTTAGTAGGATCAAAGGTGATTGTGTATACTGACCATGCTGCTCTTAAATATCTACTCACAAAGCAGGATTCAAAACCCAGGCTCATAAGATGGGTGTTGCTTCTGCAAGAGTTTGATATAGAAATAAGAGACAGAAAAGGGACAGAGAACCAAGTGGCTGATCATCTGTCCCGGATAGAGCCAGTAGAAGGGACGTCCCTTCCCTCTCTTGAGATCTCTGAGACTTTTCCGGATGAGCATTTATTTGCCATTCAGGAAGCACCATGGTTTGTAGACATTGCGAACTACAAAGCTGTAAGGTTCATACCCAAAGAGTACAACAGGCAACAAAAGAAAAAATTAATTACTGATGCAAAGTACTATTTGTGGGATGAACCCTATCTCTTTAAGAGATGTGCAGACGGAATAATCCGGAGATATGTGCCTAGAGAAGAAGCACAGAGGATCCTATGGCATTGCCATGGATCACAATATGGAGGCCATTTCGAAGGTGAGCGAATAGCCACCAAGGTCCTCCAATGTGGCTTCTATTGGCCCACACTCTATAAAGATTCCCGAGAGTTTGTACGTAACTGTGACAGTTGCCAAAGAGCTGGTAATCTGCCTCATGGTTACGCCATGCATCAGCAAGGAATCTTGGAGATTGAGTTATTTGACGTATGGAGAATTGACTTCATGGGGCCTTTCCCACCATCATACTCAAACACTTATATTCTGGTGGCAGTTGACTACGTATCAAAATGGGTAGAGGCCGTTGCCACACCCACCAATGATACTAAAACAGTGCTGAAGTTCCTCCAGAAATATATCTTCAGCAGGTTTGGGGTCCCTAGAGTACTAATCAGTGATGGGGGCACTCACTTCTGCAACAAACAGCTTTACTCTGCCATGGTTCGGTATGGAATTCGCCACAAGGTGGAAACTCCATATCATCCACAAACTAATGGGCAACCTGAAGTCTCTAACAGAGAGCTAAAAAGAATCCTAGAACGGACTGTAAATACCCATAGAAAGGATTGGGCAAGAAGCTTGGATGATGCTCTGTGGGCATACAGAACAGCATTCAAGACTCCTATAGGGACCTCTCCATACCAACTGGTCTATGGTAAGGCATGTCACCTGCCCGTGGAACTGGAACATAAAGCCTACTGGGAAACCAGATTCCTAAACTTTGATGCCCAATTAGCTGGAGAAAAAAGATTGCTCCAGCTAAATGAGCTAGAGGAATTCAGATTCACTGCTTTCGAAAATGCCAAGCTTTATAAAGAAAAATAAAAAAAGTGGCATGACAGAAAGCTGTCATCTAGAATCTTTGAACCAGGACAGAAGGTTCTGTTGTTTAACTCTAGACTCAGGCTATTCCCCGGGAAACTAAAATCCCGGTGGAAAGGACCATATGTGATTACAAGTGTATCACCATATGGTTATGTGGAACTTCAAGATATTGATTCAGATAAGAGGTTCATTGTTAATAGACAGAGAATCAAGCACTATCTTGAAGGCAATGTTGAGCAAGAATGCTCAAGGCTGAAGTTAGACTAAAAGATCAGCAAGGTCCAGCTAAAGACAATAAAGAAGCGCTTGCTGGGAGGCAACCCAGCCATGGGGCATCACTTCCTCTAAGCATTTTGCCCTATTCTTGATTTTATTTGTTTATATAAAGTTCATTGATCCTAAGGTAAAGAGTCAATTGTATAAAGTTCACAGGGTTACAGAAGGATTCTGCACGCAAAACAGAGAAAAAGAGCTCACTGGCAAGAAAACGCCAGTAAAAGTCTGTTTTGGGCGTTCAACGCCCAACAGAAGCATCCACTGGGCGTTGAACGCCAGTAAGGATGGCAATCTGGGCGTTGAACACCAGAAAGAAGCTTTTTCTGGGCGTTTAACGGCAAATTTACAGCGTTTTGGGCGTTCAGAAAAATGCCCAGTAACAAAGGACTTCCTGGCGTTCAACGCCAGAAATAAGCAGCAGCTGGGCGTTGAACGCCCAGGAGAAGCAGCATTTGGGCGTTGAACGCCCAAAACATGCAGCGTTTGGGCGTTCAAACGCCAGGATGGTGGGGAGGAGGTAAATTCGTTTTTTTTCATATTTTTCATCTTAATCCTAATTTTCATGTTCCAATTCATGATTTCTTGCATAAACATGTTAAGAACCCTGATTTCTAAAATTCCTAATTTCTAAAAACCCTTCTTTAAAAATATTAAATATATCTTAATCCATAAGCACAAATCCTTTTTTTCAATCCAACTCAACTATTTTTCAAAATTTTCAAAATAAATCTCTCTCTTTTCATTCAAAAATCTTTTCAACTAAGCAATATCTTTTTCAAATATCCATAATATCTTTTTCAAAATTCCAAATCTTTCTTTTTCAAATATCTTTCATATCTTTTCAATTTTAAATCATATCTTTTCTTATCATATTTTTTTCTAAAAATCATATCTTCTATCTTATCTTTCTCCCTATGTTTCAAAAACCCACCCCCCTCTCCTCCCATCCACCATTGCACATAGCTCTCCTTCTCTCCCTCTCCTTTCTTTTCTTTTTGCTTGAGGACAAGCAAACCTCTAAGTTTGGTGTGCTTATCCGTGATCACTAAGATCATGGCTCCTAAAGGAAAATAACCCACTCCAAGAGGCAAGAAAGAGAGTATTCCAAAACCACTTTGGAATCAAGGGAAGTTCTTAACTAAAGAACATTCAGACCATTATTACAAAATAATGGGTCTAAGATCAGTGATCCTGGAAGTCAAATTCGATCTGAAAGAAGACGAATATCCGGAGATCCAGGAGCGAATTCGAATCAGGAACTGGGATATCCTAGCCAATCCTGAAACGAAAGTGGGAAGGAATATGGTCCAGGAGTTCTATGCTAATATGTGGCACACAGATAAGCAAAGACTATCTGGATCTGCTATCTATGACTATCGGACCTTGGTCAAAGGAAAGATTGTTCATACCCACCCTGACAGGATCAGGGAGATCTTAAAGCTACCTCAGCTGAAAGATGATCCAGACTCCTTCAATAGGAGAATGATGAGAATAGACAAGGGCCTGGATAAGATTCTAGAAGACATATGCATCCCTGGAGCCAGGTGGACCACCAGCACGAAGGGTGTTCCTAATCAACTCAAAAGAGAAGATCTCAAACCAGTCGCCAGAGGATGGCTGGACGACAAAGCTTGTAGAAAAAAAAAGAAAAAGAAAAAAGTAGCGAAAACAAAAACAGAAAGAAAAAGAAAAGCAAGCAGAAAAAGCCAAAAGCTCTTAAAACCAAGAGGCAAGAGCAAAAAGCCAATAACCCTTAAAACCAAAAGGCAAGGGCAAATAAAAAGGATCCCAAGGCTTTGAGCATCAGTGGATAGGAGGGCCTAAAGGAATAAAACCCTGGCCTAAGCGGCTAAACCAAGCTGTCCCTAACCACGTGCTTGTGGCGTGTAGGTGTCAAGTGAAAAATTGAGACTGAGCGGTTAAAGTCAAGGTCCAAAGCAAAAAGAAGAGTGTGCTTAAGAACTCTGGACATCTCTAATTGGGGACTTCAGCAAAGCTGAGTCACAATCTGAAAAGGTTCACCCAATTATGTGTCTGTGGCATTTATGTATCCGGTGTAATACTGGAAAACAAAGTGCTTAGGGCCACGGCCAAGACTCATAAAGTAGCTGTGTTCAAGAATCATCATACTCTAATAGGAGAATCAATAACACTGTCCGAATTCTAAGTTCCTATAGATGCCAATCACTCTGAGCTTCAATGGATAAAGCGAGATGCCAAAACTGTTCGGAAGCAAAAAGCTACTAGCCCCGCTCATTTAATTAGAATCTGAGCTTCACTCAAAAACTCTGAGATATTATTGTTTCTTGACTCGTTTGTATTCTATTTTATTTATCTAGTTGCTTGAGGACAAGCAACAGTTTAAGTTTGGTGTTGTGATGAGCGGGTATTTTATACGCTTTTTGGGGTTAATTTCATATAGATTTTAGTATATTTTAGTTAGTTTTTAGTTTATTCTCATTAGTTTCTAGGAAAAATTCATATTTCTGGACTTTACAATGAGTTTGTGTATTTTTCTATAATTTCAGGTATTTTCTGGCTGAAATTGAAGGAGCTGAGCAAAAATCTGATTCAGGCTGAAAAATGACTGCTGATGCTGTTGGATTCTGACCTCCCTACACTCAAAATGGAATATCTGGAGCTAACAAATACCAAATGGCGCGCTTCCAATTGCGTTAGAAAGTAGACATCCAGGGCTTTCCAGCAATATATAATAGTCCATACTTTGCTCAAGGATAGACGATGTAAACTGGCGTTCAACGCCAGCTCCATGCTGCTGTCTGGCGTCCAGCGCCAGAAACAAGTTACAAGTTGGAGTTCAACGCCAAAAATGGATCCAAAGCTGGCGTTGAACGCCCAAAACAGCCTTATGCACGTGAGAAGCTTTAGTCTCAGCCCCAGCACACACCAAGTGGGCCCCATAAGTGGATTTCTGCACTGTCTATCATAGTTTACTCATTTTCTGTAAACCTAGGTTACTAGTAGAGTATTTAAAGAACTTTTAGAAACTTATTGTATATCTCATGACATTTTAGATCTGAACTTTGTAATCTCTGACGGCATGAGTCTCTAAACTCCATTGTTGGGGGTGAAAAGCTCTGCTGTGTCTCGATGAATTAATGAAAGTATTCCTGTTTTCCATTCAAACATGCGTGTTCCTATCTAAGATATCCATTCGCGCCTAATTATGGAGAAGGTGATGATCCGTGACACTCATCACCTTCCTCAACCCATGAACGTGTGTCTGACAATCACCTCCATTCTACATCAGATTGAATGAATATCTCTTAGATTCCTTAATCAGAATCTCCGTGGTATAAGCTAGATTGATGGCAGCATTCATGAGAATCCGGAAAGTCTAAACCTTGTCTGTGGTATTTCGAGTAGGATTCTGGGATTGAATGGCTGTGACGAACTTCAAACTCACGAGTGCTGGGCGTGGTGACAGACGCAAAAGGATAGTAAATCCTATTCCGGTACAATTGAGAACCTGCAGATGATTAGTCGTGCGGTGACAGCGCACTTGGACCCTTTTCACTGGAAGGATGGATGGTAGCCATTGACAACGGTGATCC
>NC_029794.2:112562404-112578147 GCF_000816755.2 Arachis ipaensis | reverse complement strand
AAAAGGATAGTAAATCCTATTCCGGTACAATTGAGAACCTGCAGATGATTAGCCGTGCGGTGACAGCGCACTTGGACCCTTTTCACTGGAAGGATGGATGGTAGCCATTGGCAACGGTGATCCACCAACATACAGCTTGCCATAGGAGGAATGTGCGTGCGTGAACAAGAAGGCAGAGGAAAGCAGAGATTCAGAAGACAAAGCATCTCCAAAACTCCAACACATTCTCATTTACTGCATAACAAGTAACTTTTAATTCATGCTCTCTTGTTCATTTGCAAGTCAATTGATAATCACCAATTAATATCCTGACTAAGAGTTGCAAGACAACCATAGCTTGCTTCAAGCCAACAATCTCCGTGGGATCGACCCTTACTCACGTAAGGTATTACTTGGACGGCCCAGTGCACTTGCTGGTCATGTGTGCGAAATTGTAAGAGAGTAACAATTTTGTGCACCAAGTTTTTGGCACCGTTGCCGGGGATTGTTCGAGTTTGAACAACTGACGGTCAATCTTGTTGCTTAGATTAGGAAATTTTTGTCTTTTGGGTCAGAGTCTTTTATTTTCTTCTCAAAAATTTTTCAAAAATAATAATTTCTCTATTAAATTTTGTGCCAAACTTTAAGTTTGGTGTTTTCTTGTTGATTCCCCTTTGGTTTTCGAAAATTTTAGTTTGGTTTTCTAAAAATTTTAAGTTTGGTGTTCTTGTGAGTCTTCAAAGTGTTCTTGAGTTTTCCTTGTGTCTTGATCTTAAAATTTATTTTATTTTAATTTATTTCATTTTTGAAATAAATAAATAAATAAATAAATAAATAAAAATAAATTTTTTTATTTTACATTATCTCCCTTTCTCCATCATGGATCTAAGTAGAAATGAACAGTCCAAGAGGACTCTGGGGTCATATGCTAACCCCTCTACTGCTTCATATGGGAGCAGTATCTGCATACCCTCCATTGGAGTCAGTAGCTTTGAGTTGAATCCTCAGCTCATTATCATGGTGCAGCAAAGTTGCCAGTATTCCGGTCTTCCACAGGAAGAACCTACAGAGTTTCTGGCACAGTTTTTACAGATTGCTGACACAGTACATGATAAGGAAGTAGATCAGGATGTCTACAGATTATTACTGTTCCCATTTGCTGTAAAAGACCAAGCCAAGAGGTGGTTAAATAACCAACCTAAGGCTAGCATAAGGACATGGAAACAGCTAACAGAAAAATTCCTGAATCAATACTTTCCTCCAAAAAGGATGACACAGCTAAGGCTGGATATCCAAGGCTTTAAACAAGGAGATAATGAATCACTTTCTGATGTCTGGGAGAGATACAGAGAGATGCTACGAAAATGCCCCCTCTGAAATGTTTTCAGAGTGGGTTCAGTTAGACATCTTCTATTATGGGCTTACAGAAAGAGCTCAGATCTCTTTAGATTGCTCAGCTGGTGGATCCATCCACATGAGAAAGACAATTGAAGAGGCTCAAGAGCTCATTGATACAGTTGCTAGAAATCAGCATCTGTACCTAAGCAGTGACCCTTCCATGAAAGAAGAGGCTAAAACAGTAACTGCTGAACTCAGTCCTGCAGAGCAAGCTGCTGAATTCAATCAGCAATTGGATTTTCTAACAAAGCAGTTAGCTGAATTCAAGGATAAACTACAAGAGACAAGGATGGCAAATATAAACATGGAAGTGCAATTAAAGCAAACAAAGCAGCAGTTGTCAAAACAAATAACAGAAGAATGCCAAGCAGTTCAATTAAGAAGTGGGAAAGCACTAAATACCCCACTTCAAAGCAGCAGGAAACCAAGAAATGAGCAAACCACCCAAAATTCATCTGAGGACAGTAAGAGCCCAGGGAAAAATAATTCTGGCGCTAAAACGCCAGAAGCTGGGTGGAAGGCTGGCGCTGAATGCCCAGACCATGCTTAGAACTGGCGTTCAACGCCAGAAACAAGCAAGGATCTGGCGTTGAATGTCCAAAAGAAGCATAGTTCTGGCGTTCAGACGCCAGGAACAGAGGAGGAGCTGGCGTCTAACGCCACTCCAGCTTCTAACTCTGGCACTCAATTGCTAGTGAGGGATCAGACACACACAAGTGCTGATAACAACCCATCTAAAAAGGCTTCTTCAACCACTTCTGTAGGAAATAAACTTACAGCAACTAAGGTTGAAGAATATAAAGCCAAAATACCTTATCCTCAAAAACTCCGCCAAGAGGAACAGGATAAGCAATTTGCTCGCTTTGCAGATTATCTCAGGACTCTTGAAATAAAGATTCCATTTGCAGAGGCACTTGAGCAAATACCTTCTTATGCCAAGTTCATGAAAGAGATCTTGAGTCATAAGAAGGATTGGAGAGATACTGAAAGAGTTCTCCTCACTGAAGAATGCAGTGCAGTCATTCTGAAAAGCTTTCCGGAAAAGCTTAAAGATCCTGGGAGTTTTCTGATACCATGCACATTAGAAGGGAATTGCACTAAGACAGCTTTATGCGATCTTGGGGCAAGCATCAATCTAATACCTGCTTCCAACATCAGAAAGCTTGGGTTAACTGAAGAAGTTAAACCAACCCGGATATGTCTCCAACTTGCTGATGGCTCCATTAAATACCCATCAGGCGTGATTGAAGACATGATTGTCAGAGTTGGGCCATTCGCCTTTCCCACTGACTTTATAGTGCTGGAAATGGAGGAGCACAAGAGTACTACTCTCATTCTAGGAAGACCTTTCCTAGCACCCACAGGAAGAGGAAGCACTTATTCAAGTGCTAAGGACACACAAGACAGCTCTTGGGTGGTCCATAGGTGACCTTAAGGGCATAAGCCCAGCTAGATACATGCACAAAATCTTATTGGAGGATAATGCTAAACCAGTGGTTCAACCATAGAGGAGGCTAAATCCTACCATGAAGGAAGTGGTGCAGAAAGAGGTCACCAAATTACTGGAGGCTGGGATTATTTATCCTATTTCTGACAGCCCCTGGGTGAGCCCTGTCCAAGTTGTCCCTAAAAAGGGAGGCATGACAGTAGTTCATAATGAAAAGAATGAACTGGTTCCTACAAGAACAGTTACAGGGTGGCGCATGTTAGGGGTGTGCATGGCCCGGTCCGGCCCGAAGACCCGGCCCGGTCCCGAACACTTTAGGGGCTAATTTGATGTGATTTCATCGGGTCTAGGGTCGGGTATGGGTCTCAAAAGTAGACCCGGTCATTATTTCGGGTCGGGTCCGGGCCATAGCTCGGGTCACCCGAAATCGGCCCGGTGGCCCGGTCATCATACACAATTAATATTTTGTGTTATTAGTGATGGATGATGGCTATTATTATGTGAAATTTAAGTATTGTAAACCTTAATATTTTGTGTTATTAGTCATTATATATAAGACTACAAGTTAATGTTTTATGTTTAAAATGCATAAGACTTTAAACTAATGCATAATTTTGTGTTATTTGTATTGATTTAAATATTTGGTGTTATTAGGCAATATTAGTATTGATTATGGTTATACTTTAATTTTAGAGAAGAGTTACTTCTTATTATATTTTTCTAAGTGAATTTTACCATGTCAAATAATGGTTGGAGTCTTGGAAATTTAGATATTTTTACATTCTAACTTACAAGAAGGTATTAAGGTAATATAATGTTAACGGCCCGGTTTTCACCCGGTTTTTACCCGGTATAATCGTGGCCCGAAAGTGTATAGGTTTCATCGGGTCTAGGGTCGGGTTCGGGTCTAACAAATAGGCCCGGTATATATTTCGGGCCGGATCTGGGTCACATCAAACCCGGTTTCACCCGGCCCATGCACACCCCTAGCGCATGTGTATTGACTACAGAAGGCTCAATACAGCCACCAGAAAGGATCATTTTCCTTTACCATTCATAGACCAGATGCTAGAAAGACTGGCAGGTCATGATTATTACTACTTTTTGGATGGCTACTCAGGCTATAACCAGATTGCAGTAGATCCCCAGGATTAAGAGAAAACAGCATTCACATGTCCATCTGGAGATGTCTGCAGGCGTTTGAAATGCTGAAAGCTAAGCTGGTCACAGCACCAGTTATTTCTGCACCAGACTGGACATTACCATTTGAGCTAATGTGTGATGCCAGTGATCACGCCATTGGTGCAGTACTGGGACAGAGGCATAACAAGCTTCTGCATGTCATTTATTATGCTAGCCGCGTTTTAAATGATGCCCAGAAAAATTACACAACCACAGAAAAAGAATTACTTGCAGTGGTTTATGCCATTGACAAGTTTAGATCATACTTAGTAGGATCAAAGGTGATTGTGTATACTGACCATGCTGCTCTTAAATATCTACTCACAAAGCAGGATTCAAAACCCAGGCTCATAAGATGGGTGTTGCTTCTGCAAGAGTTTGATATAGAAATAAGAGACAGAAAAGGGACAGAGAACCAAGTAGCTGATCATCTGTCCCGGATAGAGCTAGTAGAAGGGACGTCCCTTCCCTCTCTTAAGATCTCTGAGACTTTTCCAGATGAGCATTTATTTGCCATTTTGGAAGCACCATGGTTTGCAGACATTACGAACTACAAAGCTGCAAGGTTCATACCCAAAAAGTACAACAGGCAACAAAAGAAAAAATTAATTACTGATGCAAAGTACTACTTGTGGGATGAACCCTATCTCTTTAAGAGATGTGCAGACGGAATAATCCGGAGATGTGTGCCTAGAGAAGAAGCACAGAGGATCCTATGGCATTGCCATGGATCACAATATGGAGGCCATTTCGGAGGTGAGCGAATAGCCACCAAGGTCCTCCAATGTGGCTTCTATTGGCCCACACTCTATAAAGATTCCCGAGAGTTTGTACGTCACTGTGACAGTTGCCAAAGAGCTGGTAATCTGCCTCTTGGTTACGCCATGCCTCAGCAAGGAATCTTGGATATTGAGTTGTTTGACGTATGGGGAATTGACTTTATGGGACCTTTCCCACCATCATACTCAAACACTTATATTCTGGTGGCAGTTGACTACGTATCAAAATGGGTAGAGGCCGTTGCCACACCCACCAATGATACTAAAACAGTGCTGAAGTTCCTCCAGAAATATATCTTCAGCAGGTTTGGGGTCCCTAGAGTACTAATCAGTGATGGGGGCACTCACTTCTGCAACAAACAGCTTTACTCTGCCATGGTTCGGTATGGAATTCGCCACAAGGTGGCAACTCCATATCATCCACAAACTAATGGGCAACCTAAAGTCTCTAACAGAGAGCTAAAAAGAATCCTAGAACGGACTGTAAATACCCGTAGAAAGGATTGGGCAAGAAGCTTGGATGATGCTCTGTGGGCATACAGAACAGCTTATCTTGAAGGCAATGTTGAGCAAGAATGCTCAAGGCTGAAGCTAGACTAAAAGATCAGCAAGGTCCAGCTAAAGACAATAAAGAAGCGCTTGCTGGGAGGCAACCCAGCCATGGGGCATCACTTCCTCTAAGAATTTTGCCCTATTCTTGGTTTTATTTGTTTATATAAAGTTCATTGATCCTAAGGTAAAGAGTCAATTGTATAAAGTTCACAGGGTTACAGAAGGATTCTGCACGCAAAACAGAGAAAAAGAGCTCACTGGCAAGAAAACGCCAGTAAAAGTTTGTTTTGGGAGTTCAACGCCCAACAGAAGCATCCACTGGGCGTTGAACGCCAGTAAGGATGGCCATCTGGGCGTTGAACGCCAGAAAGAAGCTCTTTCTGGGCGTTTAACACCAGATTTACAGCGTTCTGAGCGTTCAGAAAAATGCCCAGTAACAAAGGACTTCCTGGCGTTCAACGCCAGAAATAAGCAGCAGCTGGGCGTTTAACGCCCAGGAGAAGCAGCATTTGGGCGTTGAACGCCCAAAACATGCAGCGTTTGGGCGTTCAAACGCCAGGATGGTGGGGAGGAGGTAAATTCGTTTTTTTTTTTTTCATATTTTTCATCTTAATCCTAATTTTCATGTTCCAATTCATGATTTCTTGCATAAACATGTTAAGAACCCTGATTTCTAAAATTCCTAATTTCTAAAAACCCTTCTTTAAAAATATTAAATATATCTTAATCCATAAGCACAAATCCTTTTTTCAATCCAACTCAACTCTTTTTCAAAATTTTCAAAACAAATCTCTCTCTTTTCATTCAAAAATCTTTTCAACTAAGCAATATCTTTTTCAAATATCCATAATATCTTTTTCAAAATTCCAAATCTATCTTTTTCAAATATCTTTCATATCTTTTCAATTTTAAATCATATCTTTTCTTATCATATTTTTTTCTAAAAATCATATCTTCTATCTTATCTTTCTCCCTATTTTTCGAAAACCCACCCCCCGCTCCCTTTAAATATGGGTTCGGCCTCCCTCCCCTCCCATCCACCATTGCACCTAGCTCTCCTTTTCTCCCTCTCCTTTCTTTTCTTTTTGCTTGAGGACAAGCAAACCTCTAAGTTTGGTGTGCTTATCCGTGATCACTAAGATCATGGCTCCTAAAGGAAAATAACCCACTCCAAGAGGCAAGAAAGAGAGTGTTCCAAAACCACTTTGGAATCAAGGGAAGTTCTTAACTAAAGAACATTTAGACCATTATTACAAAATAATGGGTCTAAGATCAGTGATCCCGGAAGTCAGATTCGATCTGAAAGAAGACGAATATTCGGAGATACAGGAGCAAATTCGAATCAGGAACTGGGAGATCCTAGCCAATCCTGAAACGAAAGTGGGAAGGAATATGGTCCAGGAGTTCTATGCTAATATGTGGCACACAGACAAGCAAAGACTATCTGGATCTGCTATCTGTGACTATCGGACCTTGGTCAGAGGAAAGATTGTTCATACCCACCCTGACAGGATCAGGGAGATCTTAAAGCTACCTCAGCTGAAAGATGATCCAGACTCCTTCAATAGGAGAATGATGAGAACAGACAAGGGCCTGGATAAGATTCTAGAAGACATATGCATCCCTGGAGCCAGGTGCACCACCAGCACGAAGGGTGTTCCTAATCAACTCAAAAGAGAAGATCTCAAACCAGTCGCCAGAGGATAGCTGGACTTCATTGGGCATTCTCTGCTGCCTACTAGCAACCGTTCTGAAGTCACTATTAGAAGAGCAGTGATGATCCATTGCATCATGATGGGAAAAGAAGTGGAAGTTCATCAACTGATTTCAACTGAATTTTACAAAATTGCAAACAAAAATTCCAAAGATGCCAGGTTGGCTTATCCAAGCTTGATTTCTATGCTCTGCAAGGACGCTGGAGTAAGGATAGGAATAACTGAGTATATCTCAATTGAGCGACCACTCACCAAGGCATCAATGGGAAAACAACAAGCACAGAATGACCCCATCAAGAAGAAAACACAGGAATTTCTCCCAGAAATCCCTCAATCTGAATACTGGGAGTATCTTGAAACATCAGTTACCAAGATGCGAGAAGCTATGGAACAAATAATGAAAGAACAGAAGGAACAAAGTAGCATTCTTTGCTATTTGATTAAAGAACAGGAGGAGCAAGGGCGTGACTTAAGGGAATTGAAGCGCCAGAAATTATCTCTTGAAGGTCCAAGCACCCCACAGATTAGAGGAACATCCATTCCCCAGAACAAAGGTTGTTAAATTCCAATCTTAGCCTTAATTCTGTGATAACTGTTCTTATTCTAGTTTTACCTTAGGAGTCATATAGTAGTAAATAGTATCTATATTTTTTGATTTTATCTCCAATTAAGCTATAATTTAATTTTCTCATCATCACCAAACATGAATAAAATAGAAGAATTTCTTTAGAATAAGAGGCAATAATTTTCGAGTTTTTAATAAAAAAATTCTAATTATTTACATGTGGTGGCAATGCTTTCTGTCTTCTGAATGAATGCTTGAACAGTGCATATATCTTTTGAATTTGATGTTTAAGACTGTTAAATATGTTGGCTCTTGAAAGAATGATGAACAAGGAGACATGTTATTTGATAATCTAAAAAATCATAAAAATGATTCTTGAAGCAAGAAAAAGCAGCAAAGAACAAAGCTTGCAGAAAAAAAAAAAGAAAAAAAAGTAGCGGAAAAAAAAAAAACAGAAAGAAAAAGAAAAGCAAGCAGAAAAAGCCAAAAGCTCTTAAAACCAAGAGGCAAGAGCAAAAAGCCAATAACCCTTAAAACCAAAAGACTAGGGCAAATAAAAAGGATCCCAAGGCTTTGAGCATCAGTGGATAGGAGTTCCTAAAGGAATAAAACCCTGGCCTAAGCAGCTAAACCAAGCTGTCCCTAACCACGTGCTTGTGGCGTGTAGGTGTCAAGTGAAAACTTGAGACTGAGCGGTTAAAGTCAAGAATTTCTGGAGCAACAGATCTTTAAATGGCGCGCTTCTAATTGCATTGAAAAGTAGACATCTAGGGCTTTTCAGCAATATATAATAGTTCATACTTTGCTCAAGGATAGATGACGTAAACTGGCGTTCAACGCCAGCTCCATGCTGCTGTCTGGCGTCCAGCGCCAGAAACAAGTTACAAGTTGGAGTTCAACGCCAAAAATGGATCCAAAGCTGGCGTTGAACATCCAAAACAGCCTTATGCACGTGAGAAGCTTTAGTCTCAGCCCCAGCACACACCAAGTGGACCCCATAAGTGGATTTCTGCACTATCTATCATAGTTTACTCATTTTCTGTAAACCTAGGTTACTAGTAGAGTATTTAAACAAATTTTAGAAACTTATTGTGTATCTCATGACATTTTAGATCTGAACTTTGTAATCTCTGTCGGCATGAGTCTCTAAACTCCATTGTTGGGGGTGAGGAGCTCTGCTGTGTCTCAATGAATTAATGAAAGTATTCCTGTTTTCCATTCAAACATGCGTGTTCCTATCTAAGATATCCATTCGCGCCTAATTATGGAGAAGGTGATGATCCGTGACACTCATAACCTTCCTTAACCCATGAACGTGTGTCTGACAATCACCTCCGTTCTACATCAGATTGAATGAATATCTCTTAGATTCCTTAATCAGAATCTCCGTGGTATAAGCTAGATTGATGGCAGCATTCATGAGAATTCGGAAAGTCTAAACCTTGTCTATGGTATTCCGAGTAGGATTCTGGGATTGAATGGCTGTGACGAACTTCAAACTCACGAGTGCTGGGCGTGGTGACAGACGCAAAAGGATAGTAAATCCTATTCCGGTACAATTGAGAACCTGCAGATGATTAGTCGTGCGGTGACAGCGCACTTGGACCCTTTTCACTGGAAGGATGGATGGTAGCCATTAACAACGGTGATCCACCAACATACAGCTTGCCATAGGAGGAATGTGCGTGCGTGAACAAGAAGGCAGAGGAAAGCAGAGATTCAGAAGACAAAGCATCTCCAAAACTCCAACACATTCTCATTTACTGCATAACAAGTAACTTTTAATTCATGCTCTCTTGTTCATTTGCAAGTCAATTGATAATCACCAATTAATATCCTGACTAAGAGTTGCAAGACAACCATAGCTTGCTTCAAGCCAACAATCTCCGTGGGATCGACCCTTACTCACGTAAGGTATTACTTGGACGACCCAGTGCACTTGCTGGTCATGTGTGCGAAATTGTAAGAGAGTAACAATTTTGTGCACCACCGAGCTTCCTTGGTCCACCAATGTGTAATGGAGGTTAGCGTAGGCCAATATGATAGTGATGACCATGGGATCGTCATGTCCCGAGATGATGCCAGCCGCGTCTTCTTTAGTAAAAGTGATAGCAAGGAGGTCGGGTGCTCTTTCTCCACCCTCGACTTGATATACTTCTTTAAGGTGTCTTTTGCGAGATGATTTGGAGATTCCTCCTCCCGCAAATCCTCCATGTATCATGTGGACATGTCTCTCCGGGGTACGAGGTGGTCGTTCAGTTCGTCCGACCTCTTCGTCCCTTCTTCTTTTTCTGGGCTCATCTGTCTTGTTAGCTAAGTACCGATCTAGTCTCCCCTCTCTCACCAATTTTTCTATAAAATTCTTCAAGTCGAAGCACTCGTTGGTAGGATGTCCATAGATTCGATAGTATTCACAATATTCTGTCCGATTTTCGCCTCCTTTTTTGCTTTTAATTGGTCGAGGAGGTGGAATCTTCTCAGTGTGGCATACTTCTCGGTAAACTTCCACAAGAGACACCCGAAGAGGGCTGTAATTATGGTATTTCTTAATCTTCTCTCCATGCTGATCTTCTTTTTTCTTGGACTCTTTATCTTTATCTCGGAAGGAGTAGAAGATTCAGACTTTGAGGTCTCTTCTAGTCGAGAGTTTTCCTCCATGTTGATGTACTTCTCTGCTCGTTCTTGTACTTCACTCAAAGATGTGGGATGTTTCTTTGATATGGAGTGACTAAAAGGTCCCTCTTGTAGGCCATTGATAAGACCCATAATTGCTGCCTCTGTTGGCAGACTTTGTATGTCGAGACATGCTTTGTTGAATCTTTCCAT
Source organism: Arachis ipaensis (assembly GCF_000816755.2). NCBI lineage: Eukaryota > Viridiplantae > Streptophyta > Magnoliopsida > Fabales > Fabaceae > Arachis > Arachis ipaensis. The sequence goes on along the minus strand of NC_029794.2, from coordinate 112,567,704 downwards.
ATAGTTGCGAAGACTTTTCCGATCTCCTTGTTTGATCCCTAATAAACTCGGTGCGTGCTTGGTTTTGTTCTTCTGGATGGAGAATCTGGTGAGAAACTTTCCAGCTAAGTCGTCAAAGCTTGTGATGGACCTTTTAGGGGCAGATTGTTGAACCATTTAATTGCTATTTTTGTTAAGGTAGTCGGGAAGGCTTTGCACCGAATTGCATCTAAGGCATCGGTGAGATACATTCTGCTTCTAAAATTACTGAGATGATGGCTTGGATCTGACGTGCCATCATACGGGGTCATGTTGGGAGCTTTGAAGTCCTTTGGGACTTTGGCTTTCATGATCTCTTTGGTGAATGGATCATGATCTTTGCGGGGGTTATCTTCATGACTGGATCGAGTAGTCTTGGTTTTTAGATTGGTTTCAAGCTTTAAGAGCTTATCTTCTAACTCTTTACGTCGCCTGGTTTCCCTTCGAACATCCTTCTCAGCTTCTCGTTGATACTCAGCCTCTTTTTCGAGTTGTTTGAGACAATCTTGTTGAGCTCGAAGTGCCTCCATGATTTCTGTATTCGGTGGACTCTCATCTTTGTTTGGTTGGGGAGTATCCTTTGGTGTAGTGTCCGCGTTCTTGTATGGCGTCCTGTCTTCTAGATCAGAGTCGTGGTCATTGTCAAGATTATCCGCCATAATGGTGGGATGACTTCTAGGTCCCCGACAACGGCGCCAATGTTCCGAGGGTTACCTGAAACTGGAGGTCGATCTCGGACGAGATCTTCTCTACTGGTCGGAGCTATTGTGTCCGACTTGTTGGACTTGGTCGTGGTGCTGATCCTTCGTCACCAGAGGGTGGTGGTACCTGCAAGGGACTCCGATGCTTAAGTTAGCAAGGGTATTAAACAGGTTTTTTGTAGAATCAGAGTATGAGTTATACCTGGGTGCTCCAGTGTATTTATAATGGTGGGGAGTGACCTTTCTGGAGATAAGATAGTTATCTTATCTTATCTTTTGAGTGAAGTCATCTTATCTTCAAGGGAACCGCCTTTATCTCTCTAGGCTTGAGCTGCCTTTGGATTTGGGTCGTGTTCCTTTGTTTGGGCCCTTTTTGGGCTTTCCTGGTGATTTGGCCGAGCTCTTTGAGAAGAAGTCGGATAGTCCTGACCTGAAGAGGTCGGTCGACTTGTCTTTAATTAGCCTGGGTCGTACAGCTCGACCCAGGGTATGAACAGATTCCAAACAACTTCTTTGGGTATAAAACCCTTAGTTTGTTTGGACGATCTTCTTAGCCTTGTTTATCTTTTTGAATAGTATCTCTTTTCAGGAGTTTTGTACCCCTTTTAGCTGGGCTTTTTGACCTTTGGACTTTTACTTATTCTCTTTTTTCAATGTCGTATTTGTCTCCTTGGGTCGCCTCCTTTTGGTGTCGATCTGTATGCCTTTGCTATCCGGGCTTTTTAGTCGTATTCCAACAACTTTTTAGGTAGTGTCCCGATGGAGAACCTTTTCTTTATAGTTGTTTAGATGACTTTTTAGCTCCGTTTTGAGGTCGTGTTCTTGGTTTAGGTAAAATCCTTTTTCAGGGCTTGTACCTTTTTAGTTGAGCATTTCGGGCCTTGGTTTATTAATCTTTCTTTGGCCTTTGCGAGATGTTTTTGTCCCTTTTTCAGTGATCCTTTTATTAGTCCGACTTCTCTGTCGGGTCTTATTAAGTTATTTTTAGTAATCCCATTTTTAGTTAGACCTCGTCAGGTCACTTTTCTGGGTTACTTTTTATAACTTCTTGCATTATCCTGCTTCTATCGCTTCACCTTGCCGACCTCTTTTAATCGGGGGATGAATTTTGTGTTTTATGAGCTTAGATTAATGCGTCTTGGTAGGAAACTTTTTAGGGAATTGACAACTTTCATTTAAACAATAATGAGGTAAAAACATAAATAAAAGTGTGTACATGAGAGTGCTTACCCTTCTAGGTCGGGCAGTTTTTTAGATCTCGGCCTGGCGCCTCATTAAAAAAACCTTTCTAGGAAAAAGAGTATGCCTTGTCCTAAGATCTTTACTATTTTCTAGCTATAGTACCTTCTTAGGTTACAGGCATGCCATGACCTTGGTAGCTCTCGCCCTTCGAGGTCGGACACCTTATAGTAGCCTTTTCTTAGTACTTCTGTAACTCGGTATGGCCCTTTCCAGTTAGCTGCTAGCTTCCCTTCTCTTGACCGACCTGCTCCGATATCATTTCGGATTAAGATGAGATCGTTGGTGGCGAAGCTTCGCTGGATTAACTTTCGATTATACCTCAGAGCCATTCGACGCTTTAGGGCTTCCTCTCTGATTCGAACTCTTTCTCGGACTTCTGGAAGTAGGTCGAGCTTCCCTTTGAGCTTGGGGGTTGGTGTCTTCGTTGTAGAGGATCACTCTAGAGGATCCTTCTTCTATTTCTACGGGAATCATTGCCTCCATTCCATAAACAAGTCAGAATGGTGATTTTTCGGTGGTTGAGTGTGGTGTTGTCCGGTATGCCCATAGAACTTGTGGGAGTTCTTCGACCCAAGCTCCCTTGGCATCCTCTAGTCTCTGTTTTAACCTGGCCAGTATGACTTTGTTGGCGGCTTCCGCCTATCCATTGGCTTGTGCGTGCTCTACAGAGGTGAGCTGGTGCTTGATTTTCAAATCGGCTACCAGGTTTCTGAAGCCCGTGTCAATGAACTGAGTGCCATTGTCAGTGGTAATGGAGTATGGGACCCCAAACCTTGTGACAATATTTCTGTACAAGAACTTCCGACTTCTTTGGGCGGTGGCAGTGACTAAAGGTTCAGCCTCGATCCATTTTGTGAAATAGTCTATTCCTACAATGAGGAACTTGACTTGGCCTGATCCCTGAGGGAAAGGTCCGAGGAGGTCGAGCCCCGACTTTGCGAATGGCCAGGGTGAAGTGACTGACGTTAGGATTTTTGCCAGTAAAGAATGTCATAAAAACAGTCGCGTTGTAGATATAGTCTCTAAACCGACAAAAATCTCTTCGTACAAACGTTTTGGTTGTCACAAGTAACAAACCCCTTTTAAAATTGATAACCGAGTATTTAACCTCGGGTCGTCTTCTCAAGGAATTGCAGGGAGGTATGTTCTTATTATTGGTTATGGAGATTGTAAATTTGGGGGGTTTGAGAAATTTGGAGTTTGGGCAATGTGCACAGGTATATTTAAATGACAAGTAAAATAAATTAACAATAATAAAATCTCTTGGCAAGGTATGGAGAACTGGAGGTCCTATCCTAGTTATCCTTATCAATTGTGATGAGAATTGGATTCTTCTCCCATCTTATTAACCTCTAACTATGAAGGTAAGTTAAGTGGACAAATTAATTCCAATTTTTAATCAACAATGAGTTTGATAACTCAAGAGTTACCGAGGTCTCAACCAAAGCCAAAAGAGAAAAATCCAAATTATTTATATAATAAAAAGGAGCAATCATAAGTCTGAAATACCTCAAAAATATATTAAATAGAAAATCAATCTAAACATAGAGAGTCATAAATAAAATTGAGAAAAGAAATAAAAGAACATTGAACCTGGGATTGAGAGTCACTCTAAAACTAAGAGAAATCCTAAATCCTAATCCTAAGAGAGAGGAGAGAACCTCTCTCTCTAAAAACTACATCTACTCCTAAAATTATGAATTATAAGAGCCTGTTTATGAATGGATGCAATCCCCTACTTTATAGCCTCTAATCTGTGTTTTCTGGGCCGCGAACTGGGTCGAAAACAGCCCGGAAATCGCTGGAGAAGAATTCAGATTCGCTGATTTTCGTCACTTGCGATGCGGCCGCATGGAGCACGCGGTCGCGCACCTAGCGTCAGAGCAATATATATCAAATCGAAGCCCTGGACGTTAGCTTTCCAACGCAACTGAAACTGCGTCGTTTGGACCTCTGTAGCTAAAGTTATAGCCGTTTGAGTGCGAAGAGGTCAGGCTGGACAGCTTAGCAATTTCTTCAACTTCTTGTATTCCTTCCACTTTTGCATGCTTCTTTTCCATCCTCCAAGCCATTGCTGCCCTGTAATCTCTGAAATCACTCAACACACATATCAAGGCATCTAATGGTAATAAGAGAGGATTAATATTAGCAATTATAAGTCCAAAGAAGCATGTTTTCAATCAAAGCACATAATTAGGAAGGTAAATGTAAAACCATGCAAATAGTATGAATAAGTGGGTAAAGAGTAGATAAAAACCACTCAATTGAGCACAAGATAAACCATGAAATAGTGGTTTATCAACCTCCCCACACTTAAACAAAAGCATGTCCTCATGTTAAGCTTAAGAGAAACTATAAAGATGAAGAGGAATGATAGAATGTATGAAATGCAACCTATCTATATGAATGCAACTACATGCAAAAAATGTTTCTACCTACTTGGTTAAAAGTAAATAAGCTCTTTAAGACAAACATAAACCAGATTTCACTAATTCAAATCATACAATAAAAAGCAAGTAAACTTGTAAGAAGATAGCTCATGAAAGCAGGGAACATAGAATCAAGCATTAAACCCTCACTGGTAGTGTGTATCACTCTAATCTCTCAAGTGTATAGGGTTATTCACTCTACTCTTCTCTAGTCATGCTTTCTAAACCTTGTTCTTCATCTAACCAATCAACAATATTTAATATACCAATGAAAATGTCATGAGGTCTTTTTCAAGGTTGTAATGGGGCTAAGGTAAGGGTAAAGGTATATATATGGCTAAGTGAGCTTTATAAATTGAATCTTTAATTAACCTAAGCTCTCACCTAATATACATATACTCTATATACTTTTAAATTCATGCCTAGCTACCCATAATTCCCACTTTTGTATAATTCCCATACTCATGTACCAAATTTTCTTTAATTTTTATCACATGTGCATTGATCTTTTATTAAACTTAATATTTGGGGTAATTTTGTCCCCTTATTTACTTATTTATTGAGTATTTTTGGATTTTTCTCTTTTTTCTCCTTTTTTTTTATATAGAGAAACAAACATAACTTATCAATGCACATGGATTTTCTATTATTTTTCTATTTTGGTTTTTCATGAGTAGGTTCCCAAATTCCTGATATTCAAATAAATTAGAAACATTATACTTTTCCTTTATTAACCCATGTTCCCACAGTTTCCCCACACTTAATTAACACACTATCTTAAGCTAACCAAAGATTCAATTGGGATAATTAATTTGTTTTCCGCTTAAGGCTAGTGATGTGGTAAGATATAGAACAAATGGGGATTTCAAGGCTCAAAGTGGCTGACAAGGGTGATTTAAAGGGTAGGCTT
>NC_029794.2:112557023-112562246 GCF_000816755.2 Arachis ipaensis | reverse complement strand
TTGGTGGCCATCCTGAAAAAGGGAAGAGAAAGTAAATTAAATTCAAAGAGATATATATAGCAAGGAAGACAACGGAAAAGGTGGTGATGGATGCACATTAAGATATAACTGACATTATCACATGCTCGCGAGTACATGTGAAAAGCCAACAATGGGAAATAGCTAGTGCATGTAAAGACAAGTGAATGCAAGGTGTTTATTGGCATGCCGGCAAAGGGCATGAGTAGCATAGACCAACAATACTTTGTAACAAACCATCACGTTTGTATTGACAATTAATTTCAATTAATACAATAGTAAAGGGAGTTTATGAAAAGCAAGCATTCAGAGTAGTAGGATAAAAGATACTGAAAAGCAGTGCACAATGCCATACGGGCGTTTTCACAAACACATAGCATGCATGTTAAATAATCTAATAAAAATAATAAATTGAACATGCAACCAACCCTTTAAAAATAAATATATATAATTGTCAAATAATTCCTCTAATAGTCCACAAGTAAAATATAGAAATAATGACCCAAATAAATTTCTAACACCAATGAAAATAATGCAATGAATAAAAGTATGTAAATAAACTAAAATAAAACAAAAAAAATAAGAGAGATGAGAAGGGAAAGAAGATAAGAAAGAAAGAAGAAAGAAATAAGAAAAGATAAGAAAAATAAGGATTAGAGAAGAAAAGATAAGAAATTTGGCTGATCTGGATAATCTGTGCGCCGCTTGTGACGTGGACGCGTGAGTGACGCGGTCGCGTGGTGCGTGATAAGGTCAGGTGACGCGGACGCGTGGGTCATGCGATCGCGTGGCCTGTTTTGTGCGATTGGCGCAAGTGCAGCCTCGTGGTCGCGCAACTCTCTGTTCGAAACTCTTTTTGCCAAAATTCTGGGTGACGCGATCGCGTGGGGCATGCGATCGCGTGAGTGTCCATCATGGGGATATGACGCGGATGCGTGAGGCACGCGTTCGCGTGGTGAGGCTTGGGCTACCAGCACGAGTCCAGCCCAACTCCAGCTCAACTTTCGGCCATGCACCCTTTGACGTCGAAATCCAGGTCACGCGGCCGCGTGGGGCACGCGATCGCGTGGGAGGCCAGTATTCCCCTGCGACGCGGACGCGTCAGCGATGCGGTCGCGTGGGACGAATTGTGCCACTGGCACGCCTCCAGCCTTGCTCCAGCGTAACTCTCTGTTCATATTAATTTTTCTTTACTCTCCCTGTGACGCGGACGCGTCGCTGATGCGGTCGCGTCGCGAACTCGCTTCTCTCTTTTTTTTTTAATCTGAAAAGATGCAGAATGCAGTGTTAATATGAATGTGATGCAAAATTCCAGGTTCAATATAACAAAATAAAATAAAATTCAAAAACAAATAAAACTAAATAAAAATGAAAAAGGATGATCATACCATGGTGGGTTGTCTCACACCTAGCACTTTTAGTTAAAGTCCTTAAGTTGGACATTTGGTGAGCTTCCTGTTATGGTGGCTTGTGCTTGAACTCATCCAGGAATCTCCACCAATGTTTGTGATTGCAGTGTCCTCCGAGATCCCAAACTAAGCATGTAAAGCCCTTAAGAAGCTTCAAACAGATTCTTAGGCTCCCGGAGTGACAAATGCCAGAACAGATTCCAGGATCCCAAACTTTACTTTTACACCCGTTTTTGTCTCGATCTGCATTTTTCCAGCCGGATGAAAGGTGATCTGAATTCTCACTGCAGCGATCAAACAGCTTCCTAAACCCATTCAGTTGAGCTTTATACCAACCCTTGCGTTTGAACTTAAAGCTTCCAACCATGATGAACCTTGCAGGACAATTCTTACCACTGACCATCTTTCTCTTACTCTTAATATCACAAAGAGCTCTAAGTTGACCATCCGTCTCCAGTAGCCCATATTCAAATTCTAGTACGAATTCATTCTCTGTCTTGTCCACTGGGGTTTCTGGTATCTCCTTCATGCTATGCTCTTCACTAGACTGTCCACATGGGGTTGTGGCTGATCCTTGTGTATTTAAGCGTCTAGAAGCCCATTGAATTAATACTTGCCCCAGTTGTTGAACGGTTGCCTGAAATTTAATTACTGTTTCCCTTAGGCGATCCTCTGCTTCTCGGGTTGCTGGACTTGGACATGATACAAAAGAAAGTGGTGGTGGTTGGGAGTGATTGGATTGGAATTGGGGTGGTTCTATATATGGTTCATATGGCTCATAAGGTGGTTGGTATGGTGGTTGAGGGTTAGGGTCATATGGAGGTGAGTGGTGGAAAAGGGCTTGTGAGTATGGTGGTCCCAAGTTTTGTTGAGGAGGTTCATAGGCATATGATGGTGGTTGTTGATAGTCCATTGGAGGTGGTTGTTGCCATGAGGGTTGATTAAATCCTTGTGGCTCCTCCCATCTTTGATTGTTCCAACCTTGATGCCTGTTCTCATTGTAATTTCTTCTTCCTGCAACATAATTATTAAAGAACCGTGAATTGAGGTGAAGCAACTCTCATCATCTCTGTCGTGTAAGCTTAGATGTGAAGAGAAGTGAAAAATGGAGGAAGAAAACTAAAGAAATCAAGAATGAATGAAGAACGAGAAGAAAGTTCTAGAAAGTGGAAGAAAGAGATGGAAGAAGAAGTTAGTTCTCAGAGAGAAAAAGCATGAGTGTTGGCATCTCTAAAATAAGAGAATGAACCACACAAAAACTCCTTACTCAGGTTCTATTCAATATATATGCTTACAATTAAAAAACTAACAAACTAACCTACTGTACAAATTTCAACAAACTAAGCTTGACTAACTTAATTATATCTAACAAACTTGGAGTACAAATATACTCTCAAACTAAATGTATAATGACTATTGATCATGTAACACCCCCTCTCAAACTTGGAGTGCAAATGTCCAATAGTCCAAGTTTGTTATGACAGTTTCGAAACAAGCTAGGTGCAAGAGCATTAGTTAAAATATCTGCGGCTTGATCAGCACTTGTTACTGGCAGCAACTTAGTGACCCCCTCTTGCCATTTATCCCTTGTAATATGACAATCCACTTCAATATGCTTTGTCCTCTCATGAAAAATAGGATTAGCAGCTATATGTAATGCTGATTGACTATCACAATAAATCCTCACTGGTCGTTGTTGGTCAATCTGAAGTTCCTTCATCATGTAACGAAGCCATTGCGCCTCTCTTGTTGCTGAAGCCAATGCCCTATACTCTGCTTCACAGGATGATGCTGCAACTGTATCTTGCCTTTTGCTCTTCCATGAAATTATTGAAGTGCCCAAGAAAAAATAATACCTTGTGATGGATCTTCTAGAATCTAGGCATGTTCCCCAATCACTGTCTGAGAAGCCAGAGGGAGTGAGGTTAGTGGTTGAAGAAAAGAATAAACCCATTGCTGGTGCTCCTTTGAGATATCTCAACACTCTCAATGATGCTTGAAAATATTTATCTGTAGCACAATCTAAGAATTGACTTAATCTAGATACTGCATAACAAATTTCAGGCCTTGTGTTTGTTAGATATAAGAGTCTTCCAACAATTCTGCGATATTCTGAAGTTGAGGCTAGAGGGGTTCCCGAGTCTTTTGACAAATGAGTGGTATAATCCATAGGAGTGGATATTGGTTTGGCAGCAAGCATTCCATAATCCTGCAGTAAGTCGAGGCAGTATTTTCTCTGACAAATGGAAATGCCCTTCTTGCTTCGAGCTACCTCCATGCCAAGGAAGTATTTGAGCTCCCCAAGATCTTTAATTCTGAACAAGTTATGCAAATAAGTCTTGATCTGAAGAATTTCCTGCAAGTCACTACCTGCAACCACTAAATCGTCAACATATACCAAGATAACAGTAAAACCCTTCAAAGTGTTCTTGGTAAACATGCTATAGTCATGCTTAGATTGAGTGTAGCCAGCCTTAGTTAGAGAGCCAGCAAGCTTTGTGTTCCATTGTCTACTTGCTTGTTTTAATCCATAGAGGGATCTATCTAATCTGTATACCAGACCTGGTTTGTGAATTTTGAGACCTGGTGGAGGTTTCATATAGACAGTTTCATTGAGATCTCCATGTAAAAACGCTGTATTGACGTCTGACTGGTGCAAATGCCAATTCTTGATAGCCGTAATAGCCATAACGATCCGAAATGTGTTCATTTTAACTACAGGGCTGAAAGTGTGCTTTCTTTCTACAATTCCATTTTGTTGAAGTGTCTCAACGCAAGTTGTTTGATGAATTATGCCTTTGGAATTGTAGAAAGAAGGCATTTTAAACTCAAGACCATTGTCGGTTCTAATTTTCTTTATGGTGCTGCCATATTGAGTTTGTACGAAATTGACAAAATTTTGCACATGGGAAACAGTTTCAGCTTTAGAGCGCATGAGATGCAACCATGTATATCTACTTTTATCATCTATTATTGTTAGAAAATATTTGTGACCTTCCATGGAAGGTGTTCCTATGGGTCCCCGTATGTCCATGTGCACAAGGTCAAATAAAGCTGAAGATTGAGAGAAACTATGTGAAAAAGCTATCCTTCTTTGTTTGGCAAAATGACAAGCATCACAGGGATCCATAAATCCTTTATTTGTCAAAAAGTCATATGATTTTTACATTACATTTATTCTTTGAAATGGTATATGTCCTAGTCTAAAGTGCCATTTTGGAGTACAAATGTACTCTCAAACTAAATGTATAATGACTATTGATCATGTAACAATAATTGTAACCAGATTCATAGCCAAAGGGGTGAGAGTTCATAGTAGCAATTAAAAATAAAAATAAAAATAAATTTAAATTAAAAGGTTATTTAAATTTTGAAATTTAAATTTTGAATATTTTTAAATTTGAATTTTGAAATTTGATTTTTGAAATAAGATAAGATAAGATAAAAATTTTAAAAATAAAAATCTGAAAAAAAAAATTTTTTCAAAAAACATTAATTAAAAATATTTTTGAATTTAATGAGGAAAGAGAAAAACAATAAAATGACACCAAATTTCAAATTTTTTTAGATCAAAACGAAGAAAACAACTAAGAACAGCTTGAAGGTCAAGATGAACGTGAAGAACAACTTGAAGATCAAGATGAACACTAAGAACAAATTTTTGAAAAAAAAAAATTTATAACTAAATAAAAACCAATAACCTCTTAATTTACGAAAAAAGCAAAAATAAAAACAAAAATAAAAATAAATAAACAAGTAAAAGAAAAATATTTACAATAACCAATAATAAGGCACA
>NC_029794.2:112541659-112556998 GCF_000816755.2 Arachis ipaensis | reverse complement strand
CCTTCTTAGGTTAAGAGTAGTGTTAACTATTCCTATTGATCCTATCCTGGAGGTCAAGAGGTATGGAACGGTTCTCTAAAATAATAACAATTAAATAAAATGAACAGTAAATTTATATGGACACGTGTAACGGGTTTGAGGTTTAAAGAGTTTGGGGTTTAAATGTTAGAGGTATTGGTTATTATTCTTGTATGGAGGGACGTTAAGGAACTCTTCTGCTGGGCTCCAATTTATGAGCCAATAGTTAAAATTTTCCCCAAACAATGAACACTGTTGGTTTTGCAAACATGCTTCCCTAAAAACAGCCAAATCTCTGAAATTGGATTTTTCTCCCAACTTATTAACCTCTAACTATGAAGGTAAGTTAAGTGGACAAATTAATTCCAATTTTTAGTCAACAATGAGTTTGATAACTCAAGAGTTACCAAGGTCTCAACCAAAGCCAAAAGAGAAAAATCCAAATTATTTATATAATAAAAAGGAGCAATCATAAGTCTGAAATACCTCAAAAATATATTAAATAGAAAATCAATTTAAACATAGAGAGTCATAAATAAAATTGAGAAAAGAAATAAAAGAACATTGAACCTGGGATTGAGAGTCACTCTAAAACTAAGAGAAATCCTAAATCCTAATCCTAAGAGAGAGGAGAGAACCTCTCTCTCTAAAAACTACATCTACTCCTAAAATTATGAATTATGAGAGCCTGTTTATGAATGGATGCAATCCCCCATTTTATAGCCTCTAATCTGTGTTTTCTGGGCCGCGAACTGGGTCGAAAACAGCCCGGAAATCGCTGGAGAAGAATTCAGATTCGCTGATTTTCGTCACTTGCGACGAGACCGCGTGCCATTTTGACGTTGGGATTTTTTGCCGGTAAAGAATGTCATAAAAACAGTCGCGTTGTAGATATAGTCTCTAAACCGACAAAAATCCCTTCGTACAAATGTTTTGGTTGTCACAAGTAACAAACCCCCTTGAAATTGATAACCAAGTATTCAAACCTCGGGTCGTCTTCTCAAGGAATTGCAGGGAAGTATGTTCTTATTATTGGTTATGAAGATTGTAAATTGGGGATTTTGAGAAATTTGGAGTTTGGGCAATGTGCACAGGTATATTTTCAAAGCAATAAAAATAAATAAATAATTGTAAAATAAACTCTTGGCAAGGTATGAGAACCGGAAATCCTGTCCTCGTTATCCTTATCAGATGTGATGAGAATTGGATTTCAATCCCACTTGGTTAAGTCAAGTGGACTAATTAGCTTGATTCTCAAGTCCTAGTCAACTCCTGTGGAGAGACTAGTGTTTAGAGCAATCCTAGCTAAAGCAAAATCAGCCAATTTCAACCACCCCTGAGTTTGACAACTCAAGTGTTACCAATTATTTAACCAAAGCCAAAAAGGAAGAAAATATCTAAATTAAATTAAAAGCAAAGCAATCTTAAATCTGAAATACCTCAAATAATATTAATTAAGAAAATCATAACATGAATGTAGCATAAGCCAAATAGGCAACATAACTAATATAAGCATTAAAGTATCTGAACATAAGAGATAAATATAAAGTAAAAGAACGTTGAACCTGGGATTGAGAGTCACTCCTAAAACTAAGAGAAATCCTAAATCCTAATCCTAAGAGAGAGGAGAGAACCTCTCTCTCTAAAAACTACATCTACTCCTAAAATTATGAATTATGAGAGCCTCCTTTTGAATGGATACAGTTCCCCACTTTATAGCCTCTAATCTGTATTTTCTGGACCGCAAACTGGGTCAGAAACAGTCCAGAATTCGCTGGTTTCGGATTTTGCCACGTTGGTTTTTTGTCACTGCGACGCGGCCGCATGGATCACGCGGTCACATCGCCTAGCATCAGAGGAACTATAGCATATTATATATCAAATTGAAGCCCCAAACGTTAGCTTTCCAATGCAACTGGAACCGCATCGTTTGGATCTCTGTAGCTAAAGTTATAGCCGTTTGAGTGCGAAGAGGTCAGGCTGGACAGCTTAGCAATTTCTTCAACTTCTTGTACTCCTTCCACTTTTGCATGCTTCTTTTCCATCCTCCAAGCCATTGCTGCCCTGTAATCTCTGAAATCACTCAACACACATATCAAGGCATCTAATGGTAATAAGAGAGGATTAATAATAAGCAAATATAATATCAAAGAAGCATGTTTTCAATCAAAACACATAATTAGGAAGGAAATATAAAACCATGCAAATAATATGAATAAGTGGGTAAAGAGTTAATAAAAACCACTCAATTGAGCACAAGATAAACCATAAAATAGTGGTTTATCAACCTCCCCACACTTAAACAAAAGCATGTCCTCATGCTAAGCTTAAGAGAAACTATAAAGATGAAGAGGAATGATAGAATGTATGAAATGCAACCTATCTATATGAATGCAACTATATGCAAAATGTTTCTACCTACTTGGTTAAAAGTAATCAAATCTTTTAAGAACAAATATGAATTGGATTTCACTAATTTAAATCATGAAAATGAAGTACAAATAGACTTGTAGAAGAAAATAGCTCATGAAAGCCGGGAACAAGGAATTGAGCATCGAACCTTTACTGGTAGTTAGTGAAATAAAGGCCTCAATCATATAAGTGCATGTATACATCAAATTATGGAAATATAAAATTAGGCAAGACAAAGATCACATTTTTTTGAGAGAAAAATACACATCAAAAATAAAATATTGGTTGAAAAATGCAACCAATTCAAATAGGCTCAAAATCTCACAGGTTTTGTGTGTTCGAGCTCTAAACCATGTTCCAGTATAATATTTCTTCAAACAAGTGTAATATTAAATTTTATTCAAATTAGTGAAATGCTCTAAAAGGTTTCTTGAAAAAGAAAATATTACTTCAACCAAGTGGTAAAATATGCAAAAAATCAAACAAATATGCAATCAAAAAAACAAATAAAATAAAAATTTTGGTGTTGAGTCAGGAAATAACTAACACATGGAGATCGGTATCGACCTCCCCACACTTAAAGATTGCACCGTCCTCGGTGCATGCTGAGATTTGCAGGTGGATGGGTTGTTTCAACTTACGCTTTTCTCATCAAGGAATGTGCGTAGGAACTTGTTTGTCTCTCCCATGTGAACGTCTTCCGGTTCTCTTCCTGATGGCCATCTTGAAAGAAAAAGAGAAGGAAAGTAACCCAAAGCAAAGATAGAAAACAAATAAAACATGGGTTGGTTAATGCCAAAAGTGAGGGTCTCAATTACATGGTAGCTACAACATGCAAGTGAGAAAACAATAGAAGCACATGGCATACTAGTGGTGCAAAATATTGCAACAATGAGGGAGAGAGTGTGGGTAAGGAGAGATAATATAAATTCATATCAATGTAAAAGTAATACAGGTATAAAAGATTGGCATTGATTTAAATAATATTACTCAATCAGAATTAAAACAAGTCACTAAGCATCAAGAAAATACCAGAAAAGATGTAACAGTTGAATAAGAATATTTGAACACCAATAATAATTTTAGAAAAATAAAAATATGCAATGAATGAGAGTATACAAATAAATTAAATAAACTAGAATGGGAGTGAGAGAAAATAAGAAAGGAAGAAGAAAGAAATAAGAAAAGATAAGAGAATAAGGATTTGGAGAAGAAAAGATAAGAAAATTGGCACTAATCTGGATAGGTTGTGCGACGCCGGCGACGCGGTCGCGTGGGTGACGCGGTCGCGTGGTGCGCAATAAGGTTAGGTGACGCGGACGCGTGGGGCACGCGATCGCGTGACTTGATTTGTGCTAGTGGCGCGAGTGCAACCTCGCGGTCGCACAACTCTCTGTTCAAAACTTAGTATTGCCAAAATTCTGGGTGACGCGATCGCGTGGGGGACGCGATCGCGTGAGTGGCCATCATGGGGATGTGACGCGGACGCGTGGGGCACGCATTCGCGTGGTGAGGCTTGGGCTTTCAGCACAATTCCAGCCCAACTCCAGCTCAACTTTCGGCCATGTACCCTTTGACGTCGAAATCCAGGTCACGCGGCCGCGTGGGGCACGCGATCGCGTGGGAGGCTAGTATTCCCCGGCGACGCGGACGCGTCAGCGATGCGGTCGCGTGGGACGAATTGTGCCACTGGCACACCTCCAGCCTTGCTCTAGCGTGACTCTCTGTTCGTTTTTATTTTCTCTTCTCTCCTTGCGACGCGGACGCATCGCTGATGCGGTCGCGTCGTGTGCTCGCTTCTCTCTCTTTTTTTTTTAATCTCAAAAGATGCAGAATGCAGTGTTAATATGAATGTGATGCAAAACTCCAGGTTCAATATAACAAAATAAAATTAAATTCAAAAACAAATAAAACTAAATAAAAATGAAAAAGGACGATCATACCATGGTGGGTTGTCTCCCACCTTGCACTTTTAGTTAAAGTCCTTAAGTTGGACATTTGATGAGCTTCCTGTTATGGTGGCTTATGCTTGAACTCATCCAGGAATCTTCACCAGTGTTTGTGATTCCAGTAACCTCCGGGGTCCCAAACTAGGCATGTAAAACCCTTGAGTAGCTTCAAAAAGATTCTTAGGCTCCCGGGGTAACAAGTGTCAGAGCAGATTCCAGGATCCCAAACCTTGCTTTTACACCCGTCTTTGTGTTGATCATTATGATTTCATCCGGGTAGCAAGCGATCTGAATTCTCACTAAAGCGGCCAAACAACTTCCTAGACCCATTCAGTTGAGCTCTACACCAATCTTTGCGTTTAAACTCAAAGCTTCCAACCATAATGAACCTTGCAGGACAATTCTTACTACTGGCCATCTTCCTCTTACTCTTAATGTTACAAAGAGCTCTAAGTTGACCATCCGTCTCCAGTAGCCCATATTCAAGTGGGATTAGAAAGCTATGGGATATGAATTTTGCCCACTTGAATGTTGTGAAGGATGATGGCAACTTAGGGGGAGGTATTTTTAATGAAATTGCAAGCTCCACTCCCTTGTGCTCTTTTCTGATAACTACCACCTCTTTGCAAGCTTTTTTAATTTCAACCTCTTCCTCTTGGTAGCTCTCTTTCAATTCAATCTCCTCTTCATTGCTTTCCAAGGGCATGGGAGGTTGTGCTTCTTCTTCTTGAATCTCCATCTCTTGATCAACCTCTTCCAAGTCTTCAACTATGATATGCTTTGGAGGCTGTACACCCTCCTCAGCATCAATTACAACCGTCTTGGAAGGAGGCTCTATGTCTTGACTTTCCCATGGAGGTTCTGCATCTCCTAAGTCTTCAACCACTTCTTCTTCTTCTTGAACAATGACAGTTTCTTCTACTTGTTCTAGTACGAATTCATTCTCTGTCTTGTCCACTGGGGTTTCTGGTATCTCCTTCATGCTATGCTCTTCACTAGACTGTCCACATGGGGCTGTGGCTGATCCTTGTGTATTTAAGCGTCTAGAAGCCCATGAATTGATACTTGCCCCAGTTGTTGAACGGTTGCCTGAAATTTAATTACTATTTCCCTTAGGCAATCCTCTGTTTCTCGGGTTTCTGGACTTGGACATGATACAAAAGAAAGTGGTGGTGGTTGGGAGTGATTGGATTGGAATTGGGGTGGTTCTATATATGGTTCATATGGCTCATAAGGTGGTTGGTATGGTGGTTGAGGGTTAGGGTCATATGGAGGTGAATGGCGGAAAGAGGCTTGTGAGTATGGTGGTCCAAAGTTGTGTTGAGGAAAGGGTTCATAGGCATATGGTGGTGGTTGTTGATAGTCCATTGGAGGTGGTTGTTGCCATGAGGGTTGATTAAATCCTTGTGACTCCTCCCATCTTTGATTCTTCCAACTTTGATGAATATTTTCATTATAGTTTCCATTCCTAACAACAACATTGGAATCAAACTTGAAACGAGAGGGGTGAGAATTCATAGTAACTAATAAAAATTTAAAAACAAAAATAAAAACAAATTGAAATTAAAAGGTTATTTAAAATTTGAATTTAAAAACTAAAGTTTGAATTTGAATTTTAAATTTTTGAAATTTGAATTTTAAATTTTTGAAATTTGAATATTTGAAAATTGAAATTTGAAATTTGAAAATTTTTAAATTTAAATTTTAAAAATTTTTAAATTTGAATTTTGAAAATTGATTTTTGAAATAAGATAAGATAAGATAAAAATTTTAAAAAAAATAAAAATCTGAAATTTTTTTTTCGAAAAAAAATAATTAAAAATATTTTTGAATTTAATGAGGAAAGAGAAAAACAATAAAGTGACACCAAATTTCAAATTTTTAGATCAAAACGAAGAAAACAACTAAGAACAGCCTGAAGGTCAAGATGAACGTGAAGAACAACTCGAAGATCAAGATGAACACTAAGAACAAATTTTTGAAAAATTTTGTAATAACTAAATAAAAACCAATAACCTCTTAATTTATGAAAAGGCAAAAATAAAAACAAAAATAAAAATAAATAAACAAGCAAAAATAAAAAAAATGTTTACAATAACCAATAATAAGGCACACGTTTGCAATTCCCCGGCAACGGCGCCATTTTGACGTTAGGATTTTTTGCCAGTAAAGAATGTCATAAAAACAGTCGCGTTGTAGATATAGTCTCTAAACCGACAAAAATCCCTTCGTACAAATGTTTTGGTTGTCACAAGTAACAAACCCCCTTGAAATTGATAACCGAGTATTCAAACCTCGGTTCGTCTTCTCAAGGAATTGCAGGGAAGTATGTTCTTATGAAGATTGTAAATTGGGGATTTTGAGAAATTTGGAGTTTGGGCAATGTACACAGGTATATTTTCAAAGCAATAAAAATAAATAAATAACTGTAAAATAAACTCTTGGCAATGTATGAGAACCGGAAATCCTGTCCTTGTTATCCTTATCAGATGTGATGAGAATTGGATTTCAATCCCACTTAGTTAAGTCAGGTGGACTAATTAGCTTGATTCTCAAGTCCTAGTCAACTCCTGCGGAGAGACTAGTGTTTAGAGCAATCCTAGCTAAAGCAAAATCAGCCAATTTCAACCACCCCTGAGTTTGACAACTCAAGTGTTACCAATTATTTAACCAAAGCCAAAAAGGAAGAAAATATCTAAATTAAATTAAAAGCAAAGCAATCTTAAATCTGAAATACCTCAAATAATATTAATTAAGAAAAGCATAACATGAATGTAGCATAAGCCAAATAGGCAACATAACTAATATAAGCATTAAAGTATCTGAACGTAAGAGATAAATATAAAGTAAAAGAACGTTGAACCTGGGATTGAGAGTCACTCCTAAAACTAAGAGAAATCCTAAATCCTAATCCTAAGAGAGAGGAGAGAACCTCTCTCTCTAAAAACTACATCTACTCCTAAAATTATGAATTATGAGAGCCTTCTTTTGAATGGATGCAGTCCCCTACTTTATAGCCTCTAATCTGTATTTTCTAGGCCGCAAACTAGGTCAGAAACAGTCCAGAATTCGCTGGTTTCGGATTTTGCCACGCTGGTTTTTCGTCACTGCGACGCGGCCGCATGGATCACGCGGTCGCGTCGTCTAGCATCAGGGGAACTATAGAATATTATATATCAAATTGAAGCCCCGGACGTTAGCTTTCCAACGCAACTGAAACCGCGTCGTTTGGACCTCTGTAGCTAAAGTTATAGCCGTTTGAGTGCGAAGAGGTCAGGCTGGACAGCTTAGCAATTTCTTCAACTTCTTGTATTCCTTCTACTTTTGCATGCTTCTTTTCCATCCTCCAAGCCATTGCTGCCCTGTAATCTCTGAAATCACTCAACACACATATCAAGGCATCTAATGATAATAAGAGAGGATTAATAATAAGCAAATATAATATCAAAGAAGCATGTTTTCAATCAAAACACATAATTAGGAAGGAAATATAAAACCATGCAAATAATATGAATAAGTGGGTAAAGAGTTAATAAGGTTGATAAACCCATATTCCATGAGTTCTTTTGTGCTTAATTACAGTGATTTATTCAACTCTTCACCTACTTATTCACATTAATTGCATGGTTTTACTTTCCCTTCCTTATTATGTCATGTTGTGAAAAACATGTTTCCTAAGCTTTAAAAATTAATTATTTTAATTACCTTTATTTCCATTCGATGCCGTGATTAGTGTGTTGAGTAGTTTCAGATTTTCTAAGGCAGAATGACTTAAAGGATGAAAAAGCATGACTGACGCGACCGCGTGGCAAGGAAAAGCTCCGAATGACGCGACCGCGTGACCCACGCGGACGCGTGACAGAGGCCACGCACCAGAAATTACAGAATACGCCCCCAGCGAATTCTGAAGCCCTTTTTGGCCTAGATCCAAGTACAGACAGCATAGACCAGAGGTTATAAAGTGTGGGAATGCTTCCATTCAAAGAGAGCTCGCATATTTTTACCTTTCAATGATTTAGATTTAGTTGAGAGGGAGATCTTCTCTCTCTCTTTTAGGATTTAGGATTTCTTCTTGTTTTAAGAGTAACTCTGGATCCCAGGTTTAATGTTCTTTTAGTATTACTTCTATTTATTTATTTATTCTAACATTTGAATTGATTATTATAATTTGATTTATGAATTCTCTCATGTTACAGACTGTTATTTGAATTAATGATAATTGAGGTATTTTTAGTTTATGATTGTTCTCTTTGATTTAAGTTACCATTGCTTCCCATCTAAGGATATTTTTATTACTCTAGAAATTTTACTTTTTTTCCTTTTGGTTCTGGTTAAGAATTTAGTAACTCAACAGTTATTTAACTCAACATAATTGATAATCGTTATCTTGCTAATTGAGCTGAACTTAAATAATCCCAACCTTTTCTGAGGAAATAATTAGGATTCAAAAGTCAATTTAACTAGTCCCTTGACTTTCCTTTGCCCTGGTGAAGGTTGACCAAGCGGAGTTTAGATTCAACTTTCATTATTGTTGAGAGAGATAATTAAGTTGGACCTCTAATTTCCCTACCTTGCTAAAAGTTGCTTTACAGTTATTATTTATTCTTAATTGCCATTTAATTCACTCGTCATTTAAATTACTTGCTTCTCACCTTCTAAACCCCGATTACAACCTTTATAGCCAATAATAAGAACATACTTCCTCGCAGTTCCTTGAGAAGACGACCCGAGGTTTGAATACTCGGTTAACAATTTTTAAAGGGGTTTGTTACTTGTGACACCGTTCCTAATCATCACCACTTTCCTTTGTATCATGTCCAAGTCTGGCAAACCGTGAAGCAAAGGATCGCCTGCAAGAAACAATGATTAAATTTCAAACAACCATTCAACAACTGGAGCAAGCGCTAATTCAATGGGTCACTAGGCGCTCAAATATACAAGGATCAACCACAGCTCCATGTGGACAGCCTGATGAAGAGCGTAGCATGAAAGAAATACTAGAGACTCTAGTGGACAAGACAGAGAATGAATTCGTACTTGAACAAGTAGAAGAAGCTGTCATTGTTCAAGAAGAAGAGTTGGTTGAAGATCTAGGCGATGCTGAACTTCCTTGGGAATCCAGAATTGAGGAAAACTCTGTCCAAGATGCCACAGTTTATGCTAAGGAGGATACCCTAAAATCTCCAAGGCAAGTCGTTTATGAAGAATCAGACGGAATAATCCAAGAAGCAAATTTCCTTGATGATGATAGTCACAAGTCTAGTGCTCCTAGTGATGAACTTGCGTCCGCAAGTGAATTCTCTGAGATCGAAGAATCTTCCCCAAGTGAATATGAAAATGATGCGGAGGTAGATTTCTCTCAACCTCCAATCTATGACTCGAGTGATGAGGAAGACATAGAAGACTTTGACCAGGATACAGATACAATTGAAGATCTTTGCAAGGAAGTGGAAGAATTCACAAAAGAGCAGAAGGAAACGGAACTTGCAGAACCACCAAAAACACCTATCCCAAGGCCATTACCACCCAATACAAGCTTCAAGTGGGTACAATCCTTAACTTATAATTTTACTTATTCACTTGAATATGGTTTGCTTGAAACAGATGGCCAGCTTAGAGCTCTCTGCGGCTTTAAGAGTAAGAGGGAAATGGCTCGTATTCAGAGCTGGTGCACCAGGTTCAATAAAGTTCCACGCTTCACCTCGAAGTACACGGATTGGTATCATGCTCAATTGCATAGATCACGGAGAACGTTTGGTCACCACGGTGAGATTTTACTTTTTAAACCGCCCGGATGGAGACATGTAGACCAAGACGGAGGCGGATTTAAACGCAAGGCTTGGAATCCTGAGGTTTATTCTGACATTTGTTACTCCAGGAGCCTAAAAATTTGTTTGAAGCTGCTCAGAAGCTTTACATGCCTAGTTTGGGACCCCGGAGGCTATTGGCATTCCAAGCACTGGTGGAAATTTTTGGACGAATTTAAACACAAGCCACCATAACAGGATACTCTTCCAATGTCCAACTTAAGGACTTTAACTAAAAGTGCTAGGTGGGAGACAACCCACCATGGTATGGTCGCCTCCTTTTCAACTTATTTCTTGTTAATTGCTTTCATTTTTCCTTTTTCATTTTAATTTATTAAACCTGGAATCATGCATAGCATTCATGTCTATCACTGCATCCTGCATTTTTCAGTTAAAAAAAAAAAAGGGTTGCACGACGCGACCGCATGCCCCATGCGACCGCGTCATATCGCGAAAAACACCACCTATGCGACCGCGTGACCCATGCGGCCGCGTGATATATATATCGGCATAAGGATCCAACGAACAGAAAGTTGGGCTAGAATCGTGCGGCCCTTGTGCGTTTCGCACAAATTAGCCAACGCGATCGCATGCCCCATGCGATCGCGTCACTTACCCAATACCAATCCCACGCAACCGCGTGAGCGACGCGATCGCGTCGCATGGATTGCACATCACCCCAAAAGGAGACAGAGAGTGGCGCTAAAATGGCGCTGGAGTCGTGCGTTTAGCACAACTTCCAGCGACGCGATCGCGCGACCCATGCGATCGCGTCACCCTTCTTTCCCCCCTCTCATGCGATCGCGCACCCCACGCGATCGCGTCACTCCCATTCTCGTCCCAACCACGCGACCGCGCGCCCCACGCGGCCGCGTGGATTCGAAAATATAAAGAAGATATAGTTTCTAAACCGGCAAAAATCCCTTCGTACAAACGTGTTGGGTGTCACAAGTAACAAACCCCTTTAAAAATTGTTAACCGAGTATTCAAACCTCGGGTCGTCTTCTCAAGGAACTGCGAGGAAGTATGTTCTTATTATTGGCTATAAAGGTTGTAATCGGGGTTTAGAAGGTGAGAAGCAAGTAATTTAAATGACGAGTGAATTAAATGGCAATTAAGAATAAATAATAACTGTAAAGCAACTTTTAGCAAGGTAGGGAAATTAGAGGTCCAACTTAGTTATCTCTCTCAACAATAATGAAAGTTGAGTCTAAACTCCGCTTGGTCAACCTTCACCAGGGCAAAGGAAAGTCAAGGGACTAATTAAATTGACTTTCAAATCCTAATTATTTTCTCAGAAAAGGTTGGGATTATTTAAGTTCATCTCAATTAGCAAGATAACGATTATCAATTATGTTGAGTTAAATAACTGTTGAGTTACTAAATTCTTAACCAGAACCAAAAGGAAAAAAAGTAAAATTACTGGAGTAATAAAAATATCCTTAGATGGGAAGCAATGGTAACTTAAATCAAAGAGAACAATCATAAACTGAAAATACCTCAATTATCATTAATTCAAATAACAGTCTGTAACATGAGAGAATTCATAAATAAAATTATAATAATCAATTCAAATGTTGGAATAAATAAATAAATAGAAGTAATACTAAAAGAACATTAAACCTGGGATCCAGAGTTACTCTTAAAACAAGAAGAAATCCTAAATCCTAAAAGAAAGAGAGAAGATCTCCCTCTCAACTAAATCTAAATCATTGAAAGGTAAAAATATGCGAGCTCCCTTTGAATGGAAGCATTCCCACACTTTATAACCTCTGGTCTATGCTGTCTGTACTTGGATCTGGGCCAAAAAGGGCTTCAGAATTCGCTGGGGGCATATTCTGTAATTTCTGGTGCGTGGCCTCTTTCACGCGTCCGCGTGGGTCACGCGGTCGCGTCATTCGGAGCTTTTCCTTGCCACGCGGTCACGTCAGTCATGCGACCGCGTCATATGCGTTCTGCTTAAGGCGCGCGGTCGCGTCAGTCATGCGGCCGCGTCGCTGCTGATTCGTGCTTGGCACGCGATCGCGTCATCCATGCGATCGCGTGGATACCAGTTTCTTTAAAGCTCCGTTTTGCTTTCTCCTTCCATTTTAGTATGTTTCCTTTTTCATCCTTTAAGTCATTCTGCCTTAGAAAATCTGAAACTACTCAACACACTAATCACGGCATCGAATGGAAATAAAGGTAATTAAAATAATTAATTTTTAAAACTTAGGAAACATGTTTTTCACAACATGACATAATAAGGAAGGGAAAGTAAAACCATGCAATTAATGTGAATAAGTAGGTGAAGAGTTGAATAAATCACTCTAATTAAGCACAAAAGAACTCATGGAATATGGGTTTATCAACCTCCCCACACTTAAACACTAGCATGTCCTCATACTAAATTCAAGGTAAATAATTAAGGTTAAAGTGATGGAATGTTATGAAATGCAACCTATGCTAAATGCATCTACCTAATGGGTCATGCAATTCTAATTCATCTACTCATATATAAAGCTTACATGTAGCTAAGTTAATTCATATTCTCAAGGAGTTATGTATATATATATAGCTAACCCTTAAATAATAAAGCATTTTAGCAAATGAGATGGGAAAGAAAGCATTGTACAAACTTGCAAAACAATTAGTAAATATAAACACAGATATATGTCGATGAGTTATAGAACCCTCACTGGATTTTGTGTTTACTCTCTAGTCACTCAGTGTTTATTGGGTTTATTCACTCTATTTTTTCTTTTTATTCTTACTTTCTATAACTTTGTTTTTCATCTAACCAATCAACAATTATAGAATATAGTCATACCAAAAAGTCATGAGGTCTTAATTAAGGTTGTAATGGGGCCAAGGTAAAGGTAAGGATTTATGTATATGGTTAAGTGAGCTAATAAGTGAATCCTTAATTAGACTAAGATCTCACCTAACATACATATTTAGTAAAATAAAATTCCTTTACCTATTTTCCCATATTTCCCACTTATTGTTGCATGCTCATGTTTCACTTTTTTTTTATTTTTATTCCATGTGCATTGTTTTCATCGGGGAATTTCTTTTTGTATCCCCTTTTATTTAGATGCTGAAAAATAAAATTTTTTTTTAATGCACATGATAATTGAATCACTTTGATTTTCTCATGAGCATGCTTTCCAAATTTATTTTTATTTCTTTTTTTTTAACTTTCCTACCCTTTTGTTTCTATCACTCATGTTCCCAAAAGGTTTTCCACATTTTACTCTATTCATAATTTTTTTCTATCTTAAGCTAACCAAGGATTCACTTGGGATTTTATTTTGTTTTTCTGCTTAAGGCTAGTAATTTGGCTAAATAGAATAAAGGGGTTTTAAAAGGCTCAAGGGGGTTAACAAGGGTGATGTAAAAGGTAGGCTGATTTGGGGTGAGTGAGCTAAAATCAAATGATGGCCTCAATCATTCTCTTGGTATGTATCTATTCTATATTCTATAATTAGACATATGCTAAAAAAGGGTAAACTATACTAATTAATCCACTAATAAATCAGAATTGCAAACTAAACTAAATGACTAAAATGAGCTAAATAACTAAAATATGAATAAAAAATGCAAAATGCAGAAAATAGAGTAAAATACACAAGTAGCAATGTATAAGTACTCAGAAAATAACAATAAAAGAAAAAGAGAAAAATACAGAAAAATATCCAAAATAAAAGAAAAAGTATGTAGTAGTTCACCAAAATAAACGCCAGAGATGGCGACCTCCCCACATTTAAAATGAAGCATCGTCCTCGATGCTCAATCAAGTCGGGTGTGAAGGAGTGTCATCACTGGTAGGGATGGTAGCTGGGGTCTCTGTGGCGGTGGTGGGCTGAGAGTCTGGCTGTTGTAGAGGGGAGACTGACTGGATCGGGATCTCCGGATCTGCAGCCTCAATCTGGGGCATGATCTCCTAATGCGGGGCAGTCTGCTCTGTGGCTGCCTACTGATGAGTCTCCGCCTGGGAATGAGTCTCCTCCTCGTGCTCATCCTCCTCCTCCTCTGATGGCTCTGAAGGGGTGTCGGGCTCGGAGGGGATGTCGGTGCCCTGTGTGAAATTCTTCTCCCGCCATGAGGAATCGTGCATTAGAGAAATGATGGACTGGGAGGAATCTCCTCTCTTACGCTTGCCAGTAGCCTTGCCTTTACCTTTCCTCTGTGAGGCAGACATCTTGAAAAACAGAAAATCAGGAATGGATAAAAAAAATAGGAAAGCAAATAGGCAATTTAAACAAAGGAAACTCAAAGCAGTAAGGGAGGAATAGAATAAGGAAAATGAGTATATGAAATGTAATTGAATTTATGTTAAATGGAAAAAAAATAAGCAATATGCCATGGTTAGAAAGTTAGAGGAAAGTGAAAATAATCAGAAAAGCGATCGCATGAGAGGGGGGAAAGAAGGGTGACGCGATCGCATGGGTCGCGCGATCGCGTCACCGGAAGTTGTGCTAAACGCACGACTCCAGCGCCGTTTTAGCGCAACTCTCTGTCTCCTTTTGGGGTGATGTGCAATCCATGCGACGCGATCGCGTCGCTAACGCGGTCGCGTGGGATTGGTATTGGGTAAGTGACGCGATCGCATGGGGCATGCGATCGCGTGGGCTAATTTGTGCGAAACGCACAAGGGCCGCACGATTCCAGCGCAACTTTCTGTTCGTTGGATCCTTACGCCGATATATATATCACGCGGTCGCATGGGAGGTGTTTTTCGCGATATGACGCGATCACATGGGGCATGCGGTCGCGTCGTGCAACCCTTTTTTTTTTCAATAACCAATAATAAGGCACACGTTTGCAATTCCCCGGCAACGGCGCCATTTTGACGTTAGGATTTTTGCCAGTAAAGAATGTCATAAAAACAGTCGCGTTGTAGATATAGTCTCTAAACCGACAAAAATCCCTTTGTACAAACGTTTTGGTTGTCACAAGTAACAAACCCCTTTTAAAATTGATAACCGAGTATTTAACCTCGGATCGTCTTCTCAAGGAATTGCAGGGAGGTATGTTCTTATTATTGGTTATGGAGATTGTAAATTTGGGGGTTTGAGAAATTTGGAGTTTGGGCAATGTGCACAGGTATATTTAAATGACAAGTAAAATAAATTAACAATAATAAAATCTCTTGGCAAGGTATGGAGAAC
>NC_029794.2:112526861-112541489 GCF_000816755.2 Arachis ipaensis | reverse complement strand
AATTGGATTTTTCTCCCACTTTATTAACCTCTAACTATGAAGGTAAGTTAAGTGGACAAATTAATTCCAATTTTTAATCAACAATGAGTTTGATAACTCAAGAGTTACCAAGGTCTCAACCAAAGCCAAAAGAGAAAAATCCAAATTATTTATATAATAAAAAGGAGCAATCATAAGTCTGAAATACCTCAAAAATATATTAAATAGAAAATCAATCTAAACATAGAAAGTCATAAATAAAATTGAGAAAAGAAATAAAAGAACATTGAACCTGGGATTGAGAGTCACTCTAAAACTAAGAGAAATCCTAAATCCTAATCCTAAGAGAGAGGAGAGAACCTCTCTCTCTAAAAACTACATCTACTCCTAAAATTATGAATTATGAGAGCCTCCCTATGAATGGATGCAATCCCCCACTTTATAGCCTTTAATCTGTGTTTTCTGGGCCGCGAACTGGGTCGAAAACAGCCCGAAAATCGCTGGAGAAGAATTCAGATTCGCTGATTTTCGTCACTTGCGACGCGGTCGCGTCACCTAGCGTTAGAGCAACTATGGCATATTATATATCAAATCGAAGCCCCGGATGTTAGCTTTCCAACGCAACTGGAACCGCGTCGTTTGGACCTCTGTAGCTAAAGTTATAGCTGTTTGAGTGCGAAGAGGTCAGGCTGGACAGCTTAGCAATTTCTTCAACTTCTTGTATTCCTTCCACTTTTGCATGCTTCTTTTTTATCCTCTAAGCCATTGCTGCCCTGTAATCTCTGAAATCACTCAACACACATATCAAGGCATCTAATATTGGGACTTGATGAACCGTCGACGTAGAGATTCCAGCCAGTGGGGGTGTCTGTGGTGTCGGTGTATTCTGCAACGAAGTCGGCCAGATATTGGGACTTGATGGCTGTCCGACCTTCATACTTAAGATCGAACTCGGACAACTCGATTGCCCATTGTAGAATTCTTGTAGCTAAGTCTATTTTCTGTAGAATACTTTTTATAGGTTGATTGGTCCGTACTCTGATAGTGTGACCTTGAAAGTGTGGCCGGAGTCGTCGAGAAGTGAGTATAAGGGCGTAGGCAAAATTTTCTATCTTTTGATAGTTTAGTTCAACCCCTTGTAGAGCCTTACTGATGAAGTAGATGAGTTGTTTCCTATTTTCGTCTTCTTTAACTAGTGCTGAAGCTATTGCCCGACTTCCTACGGCGAGGTATAGGATTAGTTCTTCACCTTCCCTGGGTCGGGTTAGGATGGGTGGTCGCCCCAGGAATGTCTTGAAGTCTTGGAAGGCTTTTTCACATTCTGGGGTCCATTCAAACCTCTTTCCTTTCCTTAATGTTGCGCAGAAAGGGAGAGATCTTAATGCCGAGCCAACTAGAAATCTGAACAGAGCCGCTAGTCTTTTGTTGAGCTGCTGGACCTCTTACTGCGAAGGTGCACTTTGTGGGGTTGAGTCTCATCCCATGCTTTCTTATGATGTTGAACACTTCAGTGAGGTCGGATAACAACGTTTCCTCTCTTTGTGTCTTTTTCAGCATGTTGTCTACATAAACCTCCATCAGCTTTCCGATGTGATTGGCGAACACTTTGTTCATCAATCTTTGATATGTAGCCCCGGCGTTCTTGAGTCTGAAGGGCATGATTACGTAGCAATAGTTTGCTCTTGGGTTTAGGAATGAGATTTTCTCCTGGTCGGGTTGATACATCGGGATTTAGTTGTATCCCGAGTAAGCGTCCATAAAGGAGAGGTACTTGTATCCCGATGAAGCGTCGACTAGTGTGTCTATATTCGGGAGTGGGTAAGGATCTTTTAGGCAGGGCTTTGTTGAGGTCGGTATAATCAGTGCACATCCGCCACTTCCTATTTGACTTTTTGACCAATACTACATTGGCTAGCCATAATGGATATTTTACCTCCCTTATGAACCCTGCCTCCAACAAGGCCTGTACCTGCTCCTCTATGGCTTGCGACCTCTCTAGACCAAGCTTCCTATGCCTCTGTTGTACTGGCCGAGACCCAGGATATACGGCTAACTTATGACACATTAGTCGGGGATCAATACCGGGCATGTCGGCAGCCTTCCATGCAAAGAGGTCGGAATTATCCTTTAGGAGCTTTGTTAGCAGCTCCTTTAGGTCTTCAATTAGATTCACCCCTATATTTGTTGTTTTGTCTTGAGTGTCTCCGATTTGAACTTCTTTAGTCTCACCTTCCGGCTGAGGGCGGAGTTTTTCGCGAGCTCGGATTCCCTAGAGTTCTATAGTATTGGTTTCTTTTCCTCTGGGGTCGCCTTTAAGGTTCAGACTTTCGTTGTAACAGCGTCGCGTGAGCTTTTAGTCTCCCTTTATGGTGGCGATCCCTTCTGGAGTCAGGAACTTCATGCATAGGTGTAGAGTGGAGACCACTGCGGCGAGCTGACTTAGCGTTGTCTGACCTATGAGGGCATTGTATGCCGAGCTCACGTTGACTACGATGAAGTCTATGCTCAGTGTTCTTGACCGTGTTCTTTTCCCAAATGTTGTGTGCAGTGGGATGTACCCAAGTGGTTGGATTGGGGCGTCTTCGAGCCCGAACAAAATATTTGGATATGCTCTGAGTTTTTCTCTTGTAGGCCGAGCTTATCGAAGGCGGATTTGAACAGGATATCTGTAGAACTTCCTTGGTCTACCAACGTTCGATGGAGATTGGCGTTGGCGAGTATAATGGTAATAACCATGTGGTCAACATGCCCCGGGATGATGCCTGTGGCGTCTTCTTGAGTGAAGGAAATAGTGGGGAGGTCGGGTGACCTGTCACCTTCTCTAACATGATACACCTCTTCAAGGTGTCTTTTGTGGGATGACTTAGAGATCCCTCCTCCTGCAAATCCTCCGTTTATCATATGAACATGTCTCTCAGGGGTGTAAGGGGACGTTTAACTGGTCCGACCTCTTCATCCCTTCTTCTCTTTTTGGTTCATCCGCTTTATTGGCTAAGAATCGGTCTAGTCGCCCTTCTCGTGCCAATTTTTCTATGACATTTTTTAGGTCGTAGCATTCGTTGGTAGGATGCCCGTAGATTCGGTGGTATTCGCAATACTCTGTCTGACTTCCTCCTCTCTTGTGTTTAATCGGGCAAGGCGGTGGAATCTTCTCAGTGTTGTATATCTCCCGGTAAATATCCACAAGAGACACCCGAAGAGGGGTGTAGTTGTGGTAATTTCTGGGTTTCTCAGTAGGTTGGTCTTCTTCCTTCCTAGACTCTTTATCCTTGTCCCGAGGTGGGTAAGAGAATCCAGTCTTTGAGGTTTCTCCTAATCGGAAGTTCTCTTCCATATTAATGTATTTTTCTGCCCGTTCTTGAACCTCGTTGAGAGATGTTAGATGCTTTTTTGATATGGAGTGACTAAAGGGTCCTTCATGTAGGCCATTGATGAGACCCATGATGGCTGCTTCTATTGGAAGATTTTGTATATCCAGGCATGCTTTATTGAATCTCTCCATGTAACTGCGGAGGCTTTCCCTATCTCCTTGCTTTATCCCTAGCAGGCTTGGGGCGTGCTTGGTTTTGTCTTTTTGGATGGAGAATCTAGCTAAGAATTTCTTGGCGAGGTCATCAAAGCTTGTTATCGACCTTGGCGGCAAGCTGTCGAACCATTTTATTGTCGTCTTGGTCAAGGTGGTCAGAAAGGCTTTGCAACAAGTTGTATCTGAGGCATCCGTGAGATACATCTGACTTCTGAAATTGCTGAGATGATGACTCGGATCAGACGTACCGTCGTACAGGGTCATGTCGGGAGCTTTGAAGTCTTTTGGGACTTTAGCTTTCATGATCTCTTTTGTAAACGGGTCTTGGCCCTTGTGAGGGCTATCTTCGTGACTGGATCGAGTGGTCTTAGCTTTGAGGTCAGCTTCGAGCTTTAGGAGCTTGTCCTCCAGCTCTCGACGCCGTCTTGTTTCTCTCCGGAGATCTCTCTCGGCCTCTCGCTGACGTTCAGCCTCTTGTTCGAGTTGTTTGAGGCGATCCTGCTATTCACGGATGGCGTCTAAGATTTCTGTATTTTGAGGTTGTTTGTCTCCCTTGGATTGGTGTGTGTTTTTTGGGGAGGTTGGTGCGGCATCTATGTTTTTAAGTGCGTTCCTTCTTCTAATCCGGAGTTAAGGTCGTTGGCAGGGTTGTTTGCCATGTTGATGGGATGACTTCCAAGGCTCCCCGGCAACGGCACCAATGTTCCGAGGGTTACCTGAAACTGAAAGTCGATCTCGGATGAGATCTTCTGGTGTGGTCGGAGCAGTTGTATCCGACTTGCTGGATCTTGAGGTGCTATTGATCCTTGGTCACCGGAGGGTGGTGGTACCTGCAAGAGACTCCGATGCTTAAGTTAGCACGGGCTTTAAGCAAGTTTTTTGTAGAATTGGAGTATGAGTTATACTTGGGTGCTCCAGTGTATTTATAGTAGTGTTTGACGATCTTCCTTTGAGATAAGTTTGTTATCTTATCTTATCTTTTGTGAGTAAGATCATATCTTTGGCCAACCGCCTTCTAGTAGTCGGTGGTCCTTTCAGGCTGGGCCTCCTTAGGCCTTTGTGGTGATCTTCCGAACTCTTTGTGAAGAGCTCGTTGTAATGGGCCAACTTTTAAAAAGGTCGGTCCTTTGTCTTCATGCAACTCGGACCTTATAGCTCAGTTCAGAGTATGAACACTAAAGTAAAAAGATACATAATTAAATGTTACAAATATTGTTTTTTTAATTTTTTCAACTTTTTTATTTTAAGAGATTTTTTCATAAATCTCATTTACGAAAAGTTATTAGTTATTACTATATCAGCTAGAAATACTAATGACATTTATAAATTAAATAAATATGTTATATCTATTGCTAATAAAACTATGCAACTAATGCACTACACATTCTCAACCGAATAACGACTTGTAACTATTTTTTGTGCAAAATTATCGATATTTATCGATCTTTCACGTGATAGTAAAATAAGGGAAAGTAGTAATATTTTTCCATATTCCCTTCATAAATAATGTTAAGGATAGTTATATATAAAACAGTAATTATTTTAGACAACTAAACTTTTTACATAATTAACTCTAATTAAATTATGATATATAGTGTTACTTAGATTTTTTTTTATCAATATTAAATGTAAGTTTATTCATTATAATTTTTTTTAGTAAGAGCATATAAAGAGTACATAGTATATAAAGTGTAATAACTCAACAGATATTTTCTTAAAAAGAATTTTTCATTTTCTTTAACCATGAGAAGAACTTATTTTACCTCTGCTCTCTTTACCCTTCTATACTTTTCCTTCCTCTATTCTCTAACATGTCGAAATACTTGAATGAACCTCTTTAGAGATGGTGACTTGGTACGATAAAAATCGCAGTGGGAAAATAATACCCTATGACAATAGGGACAGTCTCCCCTCTTTCGGAAGTGATCAACTTGATAATCAGATCCTTAGGACTTCCATAAATTTTTAGTATATCGTTCACCAAGAGAATACGGGCCGTACACATGCCATCAACATTTTTGTACTTAACGATGGAGTGCCATTTCTTGCGGTATCTAAAGATGGACAACAAAACTTGCACCATGTTACCTAGATTATTTTTTTATCAATAGTAGATGTAGGTTTATTTGTTGTAATTTTTTTTAGCGGGAGTACATAAGGAGTACATAATATATAAAGTGTAATAAATTAACAGCTATTTTTTTAAAAGAAATTTTTCATTCTCTTCATCTAGGATAAGAACTTATTTTTTCTCTACTCCCTCCACCCTTCTATACTTTCCCTTCCTCTATTCTCATGTCGGAATATTTGGATACAGTATGGTGGCTTGGTACGATAAGAATCGCTGCGTGGAAATAATACACTATGACAACAAGGAAGTCTTCTCGAAAGAGATCAATTTGATAATCAGATTCTTAGGACTTCCATAGTCCATAGATGTTCAGTACACCCTTCGCCAAGAAAATATGAGATGTCCATACGACATCAACATTTCTATACTTGACTCTGATGAAGTACCATTTCCTCCGGTATTTAAGGATGGACAACTAAACTTGCGTCATGTTATCTAGATTATTTTTTTTAACAATAGTAGATGTAGGTTTATTTGATGTAATTTTTTAATGGGAGTACATAAGTACATAATATTTAAAGGGAATGAGAAGAACTTATTATTCCTCTTCTTTCTTCACCCTTCTATACTTTCTCTTCTCCTATCCTCTAGCATATCGGAATACTTGAATGAACTCCTCTACGGGATGATGGCTTAGTACGATAAGAATTGCGGTGGAAAATAATACCGTATGATAACAGGGACTGTCTTTACCTTTCCAGAAGCGATTAACTTGATAATCAGATTCTTAGGATTTTCATAGACTACACCATTTGCCAAAAGAATATGAACCGTACATACGCCATCAACGTTTCTGTACTTGACGTTGTTGGAGTGCCATTTCCTGCGGTATCTAAAGATAGACAACAAAACTTGCTCCATATTTTTAGATTATCTTTTTTATCAATATTAGTTGTAAGTTTATTTGTTGTAATTTTTTTTAGTTGGAGTACATAAGGAGTACATAGTATATAAAGTGTAATAAATATTTTTTTAAAAGGAATTTTTTATTCTCTTCAACAATGAGAAGAACTTATTTTTCCTCTCTTCCCCTTCTATACTTTCCCTTTCTCTATTCTCTAACATGTCGGAATACTTGGATGAACCTCAATACAGAATGTTGGCTTAGTACGATAAGAATGACGGTGGAAAAAATTATACCTTATGACAGCAGGACCGTCTTTCCTCTGCAATCAACCTAATAGGACTTTCGTAGACTTTCAATACACCGCCAAAAGAATACGGGCCGTACATACACCATCAACATTTTTGTAATTGACGCCGTTGAAATGTGATTTCGTGCGGTATCTAAAGATGGACAACAAAACTTGCATCATATTACCTAGATTATATTTTTTATCAATAGTAGATGTAGGTTTATTTGTTATAATTTTTTTAGTGGGAGTACATAAAAAGTACATAGTATATAAACTGTAATAACTCAACAGATATTTTTTTTAAAGAAATTTTTCATTCTTTTTAATAATGAGAAGAACTTATTTTTCCTATGCTCTCTGCTCTCTTCACCCTTCTATACTTTTTCTTTCTCTATTCTCTAACATATTGAAATACTTGTTTGAACTTCTCTACGGGATGGTGGCTTAGTACAATAAAAATCGCGATGTGAAAATAATGCCCTATGACAACTTTTTTAGGAGAGATCAACTTGATAGTTAGATTCTTAGGACTTCCATAGATGTTCAGTACACCCTTCGCCAAGAGAATATAGGCCGTACATACGCCATTAACATTTCTATACTTGACACCAATAGAGTGCCATTTCCTGTGGTATCTAAAGATGGACAACAAAAATTGCACCATGTTACTTAAATTATTTTTTTATCAATAGTTGATGTAGGTTTATTTGTTGTAATTTTTTTTAATGGGAGTACATAAGGAGTACTTAATATATAAAGTGGGTCATGGATTTCTTACTCCTACTTTTATGTAGGAGTATGATTAACCATCATCAAAATAATTACAAAATATACTCCCTTTTTTTTTGGAAAAAATAATAAGATTTTGATCCCTCAAATTTTTTTGTTTTTATACTTTTTTCCTTTTCCTTTTAGTTTCAAATTCAGAGAAGAGAAGCTTGTCTGCTAGGATTTTTCATCCAATTTCAATCACCGTCATTCTCTCATTCTCCTCCTCTACTGTATCTCTCATTCGCCAATCCTCGTCACCGCAACATGCCTCAGACGATGCCGCAACCTGCTTCCGCCGCCGTCGCGCAATTAGCTTATGCTGCCACTGTGTAAGACACTGCCTCAACGCTTGGAGGTTAGTTAATCATTATGCCTTTTCAATTCATGGATGCCTTTTCTCTTCCTCTCACTCTGTCGTCTCTCTCGTCCGCTCATCTTCGCAGCGCAACCCGTATATATGATTTGGATTTTAGATATGACAATTCCTTAGGTAAAAATAGATGTGCATGTTGGTTTTGATATGTTCTGTCCTGTCTTGTCTTGTTGATTGCATGAATTGTGGGGAGTGAGGGATCTACATTTAGAGTTTTTCCGCCCCTTCACTCTCTTGGATTTGATTTGCAATGATTTTGCAGGAACCGGAGTGCCAAAAATCTGTATGGTTATGCTAAGGAGGAAGCTCTTGGGCAGGATGGGATTAAGCTAATTGTTGACCCCATAGATTTTGCTTTGGCTGATGATATTGTGAACCGTGTCGTAATGGGAGAGAGCTGGACTGGGCAAAACAAGATGGGAGAGCAGTTCTTAGCGGTAGCGACGAATACTCCTTTCTATGATGATGATGGAAGTTTAGTTGGGATTATCTGTGATCTCGAGTGATTCGCGGCTCTTTGTTGAAACGAGAGTTCCGTGCTTGGCTACAAACAATGCTGAATCAGGTTCAGGCTCTAGGCCTCTTAGAAGTAGCATTTCAAATAAACTTGGCCTTGATACTCAACAGCCTCTCCAAACTTCTATAGCATCCAAGTTCTCGATTTTGGTTAGTGCTATAACTTTCATGTTTCCGTAATTTATACTGGTATAGCATAACATGTCTTGATGTTAGAATCATTAAACAAGTATCAAAGGTAAGTAACAAAATTAAGTCAAGAATCCGGACAGGAAAAAATAACGGTGATCGTGAAAGCGGGAGCAGAGGAAGCCATCAATCTGAGCATTTTAGTTTCTCAGAAGTTGGTGTTGCAGACCACAGAGAGGATGCTAATTCCAGTGGAGCTAGCACACCCAGAGGTGATGTGATGCAGTCCGTTTTTGGTATATTTTCTCAGGGTTAGGAAAGATCCCAAAGAATCTGTGTTATTTGGCAGAGTTGTTTCTTGATCAAAAGACGCTCTATTATGATGTAGACCAATTTCTGTTCTATGTTTTGTGTGAATGTGATGATCTAGGATGCCACATGGTTGGCTATTTCTCTAAGATAACTAATACTTGGCTCTAATCATTTTAGGTTGGCATGAGATATTTCAGTATTTATATTTTTTAATTTGCTATCCCAATTCTTTCATCTCTTATCAGAAGCCTGTAATGCTTTATAATTGGTGAAACTTAACATTGAACATTTTTTTAATTTAAATATCTTATTTCTCCTCCATGCGTATGCCTTGTGGTTTTGTTGCACTTATTTCTTCGTATTTACTTTACATGAAAGATACTGGTGTTGATATTGACTACCTTTTATCATAAAGGAAAAAAATTCTGAGGAATCCTATTAAAAATTTCGAATAGCCTTTTATAAGCGCGCTCTCCCCCTCCTCTATCCTTCTCACACAGATGCGCACACACATTTTTGTAGATTTCATCATTCTAATTTCAAATATTGAATAGCATATGAACTTTCTAAGAAGAAGGGCAAAGTTGGCACGCCAGAAAGACCCCTTTCAGATCTTGGACTGCTAAGCTACAGAGGATATTGGACCAGAGTTCTTTTGGACATTCTGAAAAAGTGTAATGGTAACATTTCCATCAAGGTAAGCATCTATATAATAATTTTATTTCATAGAATGCATGTTATCTTGTTACTGAGAAAGTTGTGTTTCTGCAGGAGCTAAGTGATATGACTGCCATCAAAACCGAAGATATATTGACAACTCTTCAGAGCCTAGAATTAATCCAATACAAAAAAGGACAACATCTTATTTGTGCAGATTCTAAGGTTCTTGATCGCCATCTTAAAGTTGCTAGTAGAGGAGGTCTTGAGGTTAATGTTAGCAAATTGATCTGGACCCCTTGCAAGGAACAAAATTGAGGCCAGAGGTACTTACCATTTATGTAACTTTGATGAACTTGTATATATAGATTTTAGGTTTGTTAGTTAGTTGTTTTAGCACTGCCCCATTTTGTGTATTAACAAATAACAAATACTTGGTCTTGTAAAGATCTTAGCTAGCTTAGGAACACATTGATTGTTATAAGCTGAATCATTCTTACCTGTTTTAATTCATGACTCAATTTATTTATGCTCAATTTCAACAAAATAAAAAGAATACTTAGAAATCAACCTTTAATCTTTTTAAAAAAATAGAAATTGGTAACGATTAGATTTAGTTCTGCCTTTTCTTATGAGCAATGTACTAAATCGCCTGCCAATGAGTTATAGCTCAAATGACATAGTCTCTCCATACTTAATTAAGAGGTTGCGGGTTCGCGTCTCCTATCTTTGGTAAAAAAAATGTACTAAATCGCCTCTTTTCATGCAGTTTGAGGCATGTATTGTATTTTCTTTTTATGGTATCTTTCAATCTTGCAACTTAAAATTTAATTTGTTGCAAATTTGTACTTGATTTAAGAGATAGCATATTAAATTAAATTCTGAAATTAATATGACAACATTTTGTCATACAAGAGACCCAAAATTAAAAGGACTTTCCAATCAAAATTAATTTTCTCCGTTTTGTCTCTCTTTGGCACTTGTTAATAATATGGATAAAGAAGTGAGTTCGTTTTCTTGGTAGCCTTTGTTTGTCGTTTACTTCTTTAGTTAAAAAAGTGTAGTTGAAGTTGAAGGTTCAATTGCTATGAGATATAGTTTTGGTGTTGTATTTTTTAACTTTCTATTATATTTTTTAACAATGGCTTAAGATAGATAAATTATATCTTATAAATTTAGGATATGTTTGAACTTTGCTCTTGTACATTTTTTGGATTAAATTATATTGTATCTATCATACTCAGCAATAATTAGTTACGATGATATATAGCTTACTAATAACTTATATTAACTGATGAAGTAAAGGAAATTAGTAATATAAAATTGTAATATGTAGAAGAAGGATAAATTAGTGTAAAAACTAATGAAAAATAGCTTAATAATTTGTCTTTCAAAGAAAATAGTAAAAATATCTAAAAAGATAATTCCTCATTTCCAAATATCTTCATACTCTACTTCTACCTTGCTCCTATATTTCCAAGCATTATCTTGGATTACGAGACACAAATCGTTGTACTCCTCTAAAACCAGATCCATGGCAAGTCTCATTTGTGTGGAGTCGTTAATCTGATTAGAGCACCAATAATATAATTCTAATTAGGAGTGTGTTGAAAAAATTATGTCAAAAATCCTTTGTTATAAATATTACCTTAATATTGAAG
Organism: Arachis ipaensis; assembly: GCF_000816755.2. NCBI lineage: Eukaryota > Viridiplantae > Streptophyta > Magnoliopsida > Fabales > Fabaceae > Arachis > Arachis ipaensis. The sequence continues at coordinate 112,530,298 of NC_029794.2, read as the reverse complement.
TCATCTTGTAAAGTACATTCTCTCATCCAACTGATCACCCAAACTCAGCTATCATTCCTAATGTTAGAGAATCATTAGAATCAATTAGTATCGTCTATATTTATATAGTATATCTGTACATTAATTGTAGGATTCTATGTTTTCATTACTTTGATTCATTTAGCACCTATAAATACCCCTTGTATATTGTACCTTTTGATCACAACTCAATAATATACTTTTCAGCTTACTCTCTCAGTCTCTTGTTTCTAACATGGTATCAAGAGCTTAGGTCTTTTTTTCAAATGAATATTAGTTCATCGCCACATTATTTTTTCCTTTCCGGCAGTGTTCTTTGGCCTCTTTTTTCGTTCCCTTTTCGACGCTTTGGTTCGTCACCCTCATAACCATCTTGTTCGTCTTGTCACCGTGATTCCAACGCAACCAGAACCGCCACCATACGCTTCCAGACGCGCCTCCACGCACCGCCGAAAGACACTGCCACGACCAGGTTGATCTTCCTTCCAGATTCCACCCGTGCCTCTTTGCTCGCATTTTTCGATCTGTTTCCGACGCTTTGGTTCGTTACCTCCGGCATCATTGTGATCTCCTCTTCGTCAGCTTTCCAACGCCGCCAACATCGCTGACTCTCTATCGACAGTTAGTTGGCGGTCTCGTCTACTTGACTGTCACCCGACCAGACATCGCCTATCCGGTTCATGTACTTAGCCAGTTCTTATCAGCTCCTCGTACTACTCACTATGTGGCAGTTCTTCGCATTCTTCGCTACATCAAAGGCACTCTATTTCATAGCCTTTATTTTTCTGCCCATTCCTCTTTGTCTCTTCAGGCTTACTCTGATGCTGATTGGGCTGGTGATCCTACTGATCATCGTTCTACTACTGGTTACTGTTTGCTTCTTGGCGACGCTCTCATTTCTTGGCGTGCTAAAAAGCAAACGTTCACTGCTCACTCAAGCACAGAAGCTGAGTACCGTGCCCTCGCTGACACTACTGCTGAAGTTATCTCGGTTCGTTGGCTTCTCGAAGATTTGGGTGCTCCTCAATCGTCCCCTACTGATGTTTTTTGTGATAACCGCAGTGCTATTCAGATCGCCCATAATGATATGTTTCATGAACGCACCAAACACATTGAGATTGATTGTCACTTTGTTCAGCAACGTATCCTTATTGATGCTGTTCGTCTCATTGCTGTTGGAACACTAGATCAGACTGCTGATATCTTCAAGAAAGCTCATCACCCGACTCGTTTTCGGACTTTGTTATCCAAACTCAAATTGGTATCCTTAGCTCCCACTTGAGTTTGAGGGGGATGTTAGAGAATCATTAGAATCAATTTAGATCAATTAGTATCATCTATATTTATATAGTATATCTGTACATTAATTGTAGGATTCTATGTCTTTATTACTTTGATTCATTTAGCACCTATAAATACCCCTTGTATATTGTACCTTTTGATCACAACTCAATAATACACTTTTCAGCTTACTCTCTCAGTCTCTTATTTCTAACACCTAAGATATAAAGCATTCAACAAATAGTTATTATATACATATAAGATATAAACTATTGAACTTGTTATGATATTAAAAAAAATTGAGAAGACTTACGATCTATTTTTTTGAGTGGGTAGGCCAAAAGGTGTGATAGGCCAAAAAGTGGAGCAACCTACAACTTTAGACTTATAATCATAAAAAATATGATCATCTAACATTGCTTTTAAATAAGTTACCTGTACAAGAGTGAATTCATGACCAAAAACTTAAAAAAAAAGTGAATTATACATGATTTAAATTGACTAAGAGTACTAGTTACAACAAACAGTTATTTAAATTGTTAAACTGTTAAGCGATTCTAGATGATTGAGTACTGATTTAGAACAAATAATTACCACTTTAATTGCGTTCCTTTTGCGTTGTTGATGTTTTCCGACACAAGGCAGTGAATCCAATAAGATTAGGCGACGTCTTGTAAAGTTAACAATAACCAAATACCAATGTAGTTCCTCATAGATAGGGATAAAATCCTGTAATTAACCTTAAACCATTATAAACATTAGGAAAATAAAATAGTATATTAACGAGAAACAAATTGGTCACTTGTACCTTAATGACGTGGCTAACTTTTAGTGACATATAAGCTCCAAAGAAATCAAAGAGAACCTTGGCTGGTTTGTATTTATCGCTTAAAGCATATCATTGCAAACACAAAAATAATTGTTAAATGAAAATATGTTTTCAATTTAACTACTTTTGAATTGATAATTTAATTATAAACTTTACTCGTGTGAGTACATGGCATGGCTTATTCTAAAAAAAGAACTTCTTTATAAATTAGTATATCCATTCAAACTATTAAACAAAAATATTAACTAATAATTTAGAAATATTATAGGAAAAAATTTACTGCAAAATATTCAGGCATGAACCAGCAAATTGGATCTTCATTCCTACGTCGAAATACATGTGTCATCATAAGTGCAACCAGGTTTATAACCTACAGTATGTTAAATTTATATGTAAAACATGTTTATAGGTAAAATACAAATCACAAAAATATAATTACAAGAAAAAGTACAATATACATTGACTTCTATACTTACTCGTGATTCGACATATTTATCCGGCACAAGACATCTAAATGTATTTCTATAACCTTTTTCATCTAAGATTACCAACTCTTTAGAACTGCCAAAGTCATAAAATGGTTAGTTAGGAGAATCATAAAATTTTTAAACTTTTATATATTATACATAATCATAAATCACATATACGGATCTAACGTATCCGAAAAAATATAGGCTGCAATATTAACTTGAGAATCGGTTAACATCATCAAAGATGTAGGCTCAAATGCAATAAATTCCACCACTGCAGTTAAACAAAATAGTTTCAAGATTAAACTAAAATATAAGGAAAGAGAAAAAAAGGTAAAAAAAAGAAAAAAAATAAGGTTACCTTTGGTAGTACAACTCCTACTTTAATATGTGGTTGTCCATTAGGTGGAGTTGTTGCTTCGGTGATATCTGATTGGAATAACTTTTTGGATTGAATTGGAAAGATACTAGTAAGATCACTAGTAGTTTTTGTACTTTCTGAAGACTGCACAACTACAGTAAGATCCAATATCAAACTACTATTTGTGGAAGTTATCTGTTGTGCCATGATCGCATCAATCTTTTGGTGTAGAACATGAATTACCGATTCTAAGTTTTCTATCATTTTTGTTAGATCGTTAAACATATTTTTGACCTATATATTTTTCATTGGAATAATCTTTACTACTCACTCAATGGTATTTTGTCTTGTATTGTACCATATAACCCCTTAGGATGAATATATAGCAAATTTGATTATAAAAGATAAAATAAGATAAAAATAATAAAAATTTTAAAAATATTTTAAAGTTATCTTTTTTTAAAAAAAAGTTATCTGA
>NC_029794.2:112501925-112526829 GCF_000816755.2 Arachis ipaensis | reverse complement strand
TTTTTAATTTAAATTTAAATCATAAATTATTGGTAATCATATTTAAATTATTAAGAAAGAATTAGTTGTGTGCAACATAATCTTATTCTTATATATAAACACTCAAGCGTAGAACACTATTAACTATTTTTATTAAAACTAAAATTACAATCTAGTAAGCAATGGAAGAAAAAGTAGTATATGATCACATTGGATCTTCTTGGATGGAAATCATTAAAAATTCTCCGTTGAAGCAAATACTACATGCAATAGAGGTAATATATCCAACTCATGATAAATTACAATGTTATTTATATATATATGAATGCTAATTTTCTTTTTATAATGTAGTCTTTATCCAAGAGAGTTGATGACATGGAGAAAGCAATGTGGATGACGAAGAAGTCACTTGATAAGCTAACCGCCCTTCAATGTAAAATTGATGAGAAGCATCATGAGAAAGCTGATCATACGGATTTATATGAGATGAAGAATAAATCTTGTGGTGATGTAACAAAGAAGAACTCTTGTCTGTTGCAAGTAAAATCCAAAAATTGTGTGTTTACGAATTTATCCGACAAAAATAAGGACGGTGAGATTTTGCACAATCTGCCATCATCGTTCTGCAAAGGGATACAAACATGCATCAATGGAAAAAGAAAGTCGAAGCCAAAGTCAAGAATGAGTTTTCAAACAAATATCAAAGCCCATAAAACTGTGCAAGAACATCCGAATACGTTTGTAAAGCAAAAGGACAAATTGGCAAGAGTTAATAATCCATCATTTATCCAAAATATGGCATTTGCACGACCAGCTAAAATGCCAAAACTTGAGTACAAAGGTCAACTATCAAGCAAGATGGCAGAAACTAGAGTACGCAAAGGGCCTTTAACTTTCAGCATAGACAATGCACGGTTAAAAAGCTTTGCGAAACAACAAAAAATGGCTTTCAAGTAAACTTCTATCCCAAAGGTATTTCATATAGTTAAAAATAATTTATTGGCATAGTATTCAAATATGTATATTGTGGATAACCTCTATGTTTTGTGTAGAATCTTAATTGTTCATTCAAACCACCACAAGATATGAGGTTGAGTGAGAACTTGGTCAATATGGCTATGTACATCTTTACTGTTGATAATGATATAGCGTGAGCATTTTTTTGTTATCTTTTATTTTTTTATTTTAGTTATCTTTGTGGCTAACATGGTGGCTTTGTGTTAGAGAGGATTTGGTTCATATTCACGACACAACTGCAACTAGAGAAGATCTGTTCTGTCTCATACCTGAAAAACAAGTGTCTAAACTGGTAATAAAGCTTATGGCATTGAAGATAACATCAAATATTAGCATGACCAAATTAAAGAATGTTTGGTCCCTTCCACCATCATTTGCAGTAAGTCAAAATCTTGATTTGCTCATTTTAACTAAGTAAAATAAATAACCATTGTGCTCAAACATATATAGGATGACGTGTCGTTACATATGGAGGATCGTGACCTACTAAAAAATATGCACATTATATGCCTCCATCCCGTGACCTTTAATTTGTAAGTTCTCATTAATTATTGGAATATTTTTATTATAATAAAAAGTACTCAAATTTGTACTTAAATATATTACATCCTATTTGTTATACAGATATATGTCCCAATCAAAGAGAACGATCACTGATATTTAATGGTAATGAGCATTCCTGATAAAATACTTTATCATTTAGACTCTCACCGTAAGGTTGAAGATGATGAACCACACAAGCATCATATTAGAAATATAGTAAGTTCATCTACTCCGTTGCAAAGCAAATAATAACATTACTTCGAATAATAAAGCACAATGTTCTCATTACAGGGAGTGGCTCTCTCTGAAATAATATTTTCAGAGAAGTATGCAGAATGTGGTATACAACAAATAGTAAATTTCGAGGGTTGGGAAGTCCGTAGGGCAATAGGTATTCCTAGGTGCACCAATATGTAATTATTCAAATTGCTGGTTATTTGATTTAATATATATATTTTGCTTTCGACGGCCTTATGTTGTATTACATAATGCATTTTCACACAGCAATAATTCAACTGTATGGGTTATGCAATGGATGGATGTGCAACAGAAATTCACTCCTGTGGTCCCCCCAAAGGTAACTTTAACATAGACAATTTTGCTCTTTAATTACACTAATACATGTGTTAACATTTAGTAAACTAAATTATAGCTGCATAAGGAAAGGAGTAGAATGTATTTAGCATTGGATTTCGTCACCAGAGATTGGAATAAGATACGGACAGATGTTAAGGAGAGGTTTCAATTATGGTGGCTTATGATACACCCATAGTATCTTTACTGAAATTGTGAAGATTTATTCATGTCTTCTTGTTAGACTTACTAAAATAGACAAAATTTTTAGTTATGTATTTTTTATCTTTCTCATTGTGTATCACTTTTACGTTATCCTATTAAGAACTTACTTATAATTCTGGATAAAACTAAAAAATCATCAGTGTTATTTACCTCATTTTTTTTAAATATTTTATGATGAACTCATCTTTATTAAAGTAAAAAAAATAAACTGTATAATATATTTTATAACTATAACTACAAAATTACTTGAAATTTAGATAATAATGATTCATTCACTAATTNTAAAACGCAATAAAGTCATCGAATTTTGATGAGAATCATCGAAAGTTGCATTTGGATGGTTTTGTTGATTGGAATTTATTTTTATGAATACAACTTCAGTTATATTTGTTCATGAATAAATTTGTTTGCATTCAAAACATTTAAGTATGGAAATAATAATTTGCTCGTCAATTTCTGCATAAGTTATTTTTTATTTTATTTTTCCATCAATGTGATAAAAATCAAACTAAAATTATTAAAACATAAATAGTGATATCCATTATCTTTGTATCACTATATTCTAAATTACTCACCTAAATTTTAATATTAGAATAACCATTCACACACCTAGTGAATTGAATATCCGAATACCTGGTAAATTGAACATTCGATATATCCACTGTTCACATTGTTTAATATTTTTATTGTCTACCTATACTTTTCCATATTATAACTCTTCACATAATATGCATCTAAAACTAGTTACCACCCTAACAAAATCATTACATACATGTATAAGTTACAAATACTGGAAATTCAAAACTAGGAGACCCTAGGTAAAAATATAGAAACAATCTTTCTTGATGGGCACCGAATCGAAGAGATAAGCAAAAATTATTGAAAAACAAAAAAGAAGGAGAGATGAGCTCATGTTTAGCTCTTATCTTAATTTTGCAATACGGTGATTAATCATGTTATGCAGTAAAATGGCTCTTGCTATACATATTTGGATTAGAAAAAATTAAAAGAAAAGAAGCAAAAGAAAGTATATAAAAAGTGCTCCCATGTCACTTCCACGTCGGATCCTCCTCCCTCCATACAAAAATAGAATATTATAAAGGGAAAATAATTAAATCATGAGAAAGAAGAGTGTGATTCACAGGAACATTGATCAACCTTTATAAGAAGCAAGACTGTGATTCAAACTAACACAATATAAAATAAAACCAATATTGTTTATAGTTTGCTCTTAAACAGGACCCTTGTGCGGTGCCCCTCAATAGAACTAGCACCTTCTGTCCTATGCGGTGCCCCTGCTTGGTTGGAAGACTTGTCTGCTCCTGCTTGGTTGGAAGACTTAACTGCTCTACTACGAACATTGTACCTTTCGTATACCTTGTCTCGGTTTTCTGACCACTGAGTCTCTGCTTGACGCAGTCCGAATCTTCTCTTGCTGAAAGTCAATTTAATTCACCACCACATCGATTACATATAGAATAGGATGAATTAAAACAGCACTGATAATAATCAGGGAGATGCAAACACCAGTCAATACTAGAAACTGATAAGCACTCCATGCCTAGGATCTGTATTATATTTATTTTAGTGTTCTAAAAGTAACAATATAGTACTTAGCTAAAAAATATTTTTACAAAAAAGAAGTTAGGAAAGAGACGTTGAAAATGTGAGTGTAGATGGTTTCAGAAGGAATAGTAGTTTTCTTTGACCAAATACTTCATATAGGACCAAAGATATTAGCCTAGTTTAAGATAAATCCAACAAGACACACCAAAGGATATAGCATTAAAAGCAATTGTCCTAAAGATCATGGTTCAAGTCCATATATTATATTTTGTAAACCCTAGCTACAACCAAATATACAACTATAACTGGGCACAGGTAATCAGTTAATGTGAAAATTATTTTTGTTACCTGAAACAAGCTCGCTTAAAAACTTTTGTTCAGTCGCGCCGCGCAACAAGTGATACATGGACACCAGGTTCATACTATTCAATCTATTCTGCCTTATTGCTATTAGTAGAAAGTCATGCATTCCTTGATCTTAAAGCCATCTGAAAACTTAGAATCTGAAAACTCAGAATCTAATTTCACAATACAAACTCATCTCAGATTCAAAAAAATTAACCAAAAAGAAAGATGAAAATGAAAAGGCAGTGGCTTATACATATTTGGAATGTAGTGATATCCTATTTTTGCAAGGCTATTGCTAATTGCATATCAGAACTGTCACACAGTTACAGGTAAGATCAAAATTAACCATGTCATATTGAATAATTTTAATTGAAATTACAACTGGATTTAAAAAGGAAAGGGGGAAGGGAGAAAATATTTACAATGAATTCTATGGGAGTCAATTTTTGGAACCTAATGTATGGTCTAATGCTCAAGTTAAATCTCGCATTTCACATGGCTTTTGTAAATAAATCTACATGAAATATTCCTAACCAGCATCTTAAACCAGAAATAAAGGATTCCACAACCTTAAACCAAAATACTATACCATATTACAGCACTTTATTGCTACTATACGAAGCATTCTCATCATATACCTACAATATAAGCAATATAATATCATTAGTACTAGCTAATAGGCAGCAATTAAAACTTTGTCATAACTCATTGGTAAAAATACTTACTAGTGAATCATCTTCAATGTTCATGTGATCATCCAAGTCATTATCAAATGTGTCAATTCCACGGTCTTTGATAAACCCATATTTTATGATGTATTTTGTACCCAATTCAAGTGATTTATTCAACCCCTCATCCACTTATTCATGTAAATTGCATGGTTTTACTTTCTCTTCCTTATTCTGTGATATATGTGAAAAACATGTTTTCTATGCTTTAAAAATATTAATTTTAATCACCCTTTATTACCATTCGATGCCGTAATTTGTGTGTTAAGTATTTTCAGATCTCCCAAGGCAGAAATGGCTTAGAGAACAAAAAGGAAACATACAAAATTGGAAGGAAAGCACAAAAATGGAGTCTTGAAGAAAAAGGCAGCGACGCGAACGCATGGACGACGCAGCCGCGTGCCTAGCGCGAAAAGACAGCGACGCGAACGCGTGACTGACGCGGATGCGTGCCTTGAGCAGAACGCAAATGACGCGTACGCGTGACCGACGCGACCGCGTGGAAAAGAAAACTCCCGGATGACGCGACCGCGTGACCTACGCAGACGCGTGATAGACGCCACGTGCAGAATCTGCAGAAAACGCCCACAGCGATTTATGGACCTTTTTTCGGCCCAATTCTGAATCCAGAAACACAGAATATAAGTCAGAGAATGGAGGAATCAAAAGGATAACATACATTCATAATTTTAGGATTAGATGTAGTTTTTAGAGAGCGAGGTTCTCTCCTCTCTCTTAGGTTTTAGGATTAGGATTCCTCTTAAAGGATTTAGGATTTCAACTTCCTCTCAGGTTCAATATTCCTTTTATATTTTTATTTACTCTAATGCTTTTATTCGTATCTGATTTATATTACCAATTTGGCTCATGAACTCTTTTTGTTTAGATTGATTTTCTTTTATTAATGCAATTGAGGTATTTCAGATTTATCTTTAGCTTTTTTTATATTCTTGGCTTTAATTGATTAATTGGAGACTCTTGAGTTATCAAACTCATTGTGATTGATAATTGTTATTTTTGCTAATTGAATTGAATTCCATTAACTCTAGTCTTTCCTTAGGAGTTGGCTAGGACTTAAGGATCAAACTAATTAGTCCACTTGACTTTCCTTGCTCTAGTAAAGGTTAACTAAGTAGGATTGAAACTCAATTCTCATCACCATTGATAAGGATAACTAGGACAGGACTTCCAAATTTTTACACCTTGCCAAGAGTTTTATTAGTTATTAATTTATTAATTCCTGCAATTTATTTCCCTTGTTCAAACCTTTTGAAACCCAAAAACACCATTTTTCATAACCAATAATAATTCATACTTCCCTGCAATTCCTTGAGAAGACGACCCGAGGTTTAAATACTTCGGTTTATAAATTTATTTGGGTTTTGTTACTTGTGACAACCAAAACTTTTGTACGAAATAATTCTCTATTGGTTTAGAAGCTATACTTGCAACGCGATAATATATTTGTGAATTTCTTTACCGACAGGAAATCCGCTTCGTCAGTCTTCTAACTGTGAAATGCCTCAACGAACATGACAAGTTGTTCAATTGTGACCCTCCATGCCACAGTGTCCACATTGATGTTTTCTTTTATTGGACTGTGCAGCACCCCCTTTTGTCCTACATTTTCTTGGGTCCCTTGGCATGCTATGTCCCAGATCATTGGTTGCAAGCCCAGCTCCAGAAGCATTCACTTGCACATCATCTCTTATACTATCTACATCATTAACCAACTCTTTTTGTGCAGCATCTTCTTCCTTAAATTGTTTCAACAAATTCATAGCCATTTCCCGTGTATAGATAAATCTCTCGTTATCTTGGCAAGCAAAGTTGGCTAGTTGTCTAAACCAATCCATCAAACAACCGTATTGACTTAGTATCAAAGAATCCCAATGAAATCCGACCGTATTTTGCAAACCTACTTTGGCAGTCTTGTTCCACTGAGGCAAGACTAATGACCTTGACAACTCTTCTATATCTTCATGCACCAAGACGCAAACTATGTATTCACAAGGTATTCCAAATGATTCCATTCTCATACATAAACAATTGAATTCCATCTCAATGTCACAACAGAATACATGCCACATCTCATTTGGCGTTCGGTCCAAACCGACAGAGTAAATCACATAAGAGCCAGTTTGCCTCATATTTATTACCTTCATTGATGCAGCTCGTACAAGGATTGGTTGGAACATATAAAATATTGATAGGGTGTAAACATTGGCAGCACTCCTCTCTAACTGTTGAAAACAGGTTTGCATAGTGGGTCTCCCATTCACAGATGCGAGGTTAGCCTGGACCTCTTTCCACCGAATATGGTCGACACATCGATTTAAGTGTTGAATGAACTCAACCAGATTGTACCTTGAATTGTCATACTTTGCAATAATTGATTTTAATCCTTCGCACCGAGAAGTAGTCTGAAAACTAGCAAAAAACTTATATGTGCAGTTGCCCATGAATGTCTCTTTTTATACATATCTAGGACCATTTCTCGTTTTCGACACCAAATCCCTCAACCATTTCAAACCACTTTTGACGAAATACATCAATTTCATAGTCGCCTAGCATACACTTTTTAAACATGGAGGTAAACTGGGGCTTGCCAATGTTACTTGTTGTATTGCGAATCAGATGCCATGCACATAATCTATGATGTGCATTAGGAAACTCTTTCTCAATGGCGAACTTCATTGATAGATCACCATCCGTGATAACCAAAACAGGTACTTTCCCATTCATTGCCATCTTTAGTTGTTGTAGCAACCACCTATATGTGTATTTTTCCTCATCGCAAATTAAAGCAGCAGCAAAGATGATTATTTGATTGTGATGATTGACACCAGAAAATACCACCAATGGACACATATATTTATTCTTCTTATAGGTAGCATCAAAAGCTAGCACATCGCCAAATAATGAGTAATCTGCCCTACTGAGACCATTGCACCAGAATAAATTGCGCAAAGTACCATCGGCATCTATGTGATGATTAAAATAGAGAGAAGGGTCATTTGTTGCTTGATCTTCTAGATACTTCAAAGCTGCATATGCATCACCGGGTAACTGGCACCTCTGCTTTGTTATTTTATTGTACATGTTCCTTTATGTGAAAGAGAGATACTCGTAGCCACCTGCCTGATTTGCTAATGCCCGATATATCTGTCCAACACTAATCCCACCATTTTTCATATTAATCTTGTGGCTAATATCAGCCTCAGACATGAATCTATGCCCATGAAGCAATCCAATCAACCGAGGATCCAGAAGTGGATGATTGTATTCATTAGAAAAATAAGAAATAAACCAACGACCACTAGGTGCATCTAGACAAATCTCCATCATTGCACTGTAGCCACACCTTGTCTTAGGAGTAGGTATTCTCTTAAAGTTTCCAATGCCATAATTATTTTATGGTCTACATCCTTCACAATGACATACAAAATTCTTCAACTTAAGTACACCCGCACGACTCTTCCTAGTCCTGTTCTTCCGAGCACTAAAGCCTCTTGTCCTTGCATATCTATTGTAGAACTCAAATGCAATGTCGACATTAGAAAAGTGAAAATGACATACATCTTTGTCCCTGATATTCCAAAATTCAACCATCCCAATGTCTTCGAGTGAGTCAATGTTATACCCTTCATCGAAGCCGTGATAATCAAACATTGGTTCCACATTTGTGTCGTCCTCATCCATATAATCCACGTCAACTTCCTCATGTTTTTTTTCCTCCTGCTCATACCGATCATATGATATATGCTCGCTATTAACCCCTTCATAAGAAAATTCCTGACCCATTACTTCCTGAACACCAATACACAATTCAAAATGAAACTTAAGTTTGTATATAAATTGCCAAACATGATAAGAACAAATATTTTTAAAATAGAGACTAAATAGTAACAGTAGAAGTAGAACCATTGAACTTGATATCGTCCGCACACCGAGTACCAGCCATCACAAATCACAGTCTTTTAAAATTAAAAACAATCCAATAGTGTCAATCTTAGGAATCATGGAATTGGACATGAGTTTCATTTATTGTATTAAGGGGGATGATGCGTGAGCATCTTTTCTATCTTTTCCTAGTGAATTTGCATTCAAATTGTTGAGTTTAATCAAGAATTAAATATCTTTTAGCCACTATGGATGCTACTTTGAGTCATGTGCAATTCTGTTTATTTCAGGTGATATTCGGATGGATTTGATGGAGTTTCTGTAGAAAAAGAGAAGAAAGCAAATGATGTTGTCAATCCTGACTTCCCTGCACTCTAACATGAATAACTCAAGCTACAGAGGTCCAATTGACAAATTCCAGTGGAGTTGGAAAGCTAACTTCCAGAGCTTTCCAACGTTGTATAATAGTCCATACTTCTTCTCCAGCAAATCGGCAAGGGTGGCGCCTAACTTGGGATTCTCCAAGTTAGGCGCCAAGACAAACTTAATCCATCAATTGCGTGCTGTATAAGTGGCGCCTAACTTTACTTTTCCCAAGTTAGGCATCAGGACAAGAAAGAGACTCAAAGTTCACTACCAAGGTAGCGCCTAACTTGAGGTTTCTCAAGTTAGGCGCTAGGTACAATAAGCACACACAATTTGGTTCGACCAGCATGAAGTTAGGCACCACTCCCTTCCAAGTTAGGCGCCAACACCACCAACAACACTCAAAGCAATTCAGCGAGGTTCAAGTTAGGCGCTACTCCCTTCCAAGTTAGGCGCCAGCTTTAAGAATCAAAGTGGTCACCATTCATCAATTGAAGATGCACGAAGATCATCATTTAATTTTGATTAAACTTTATTTTATTTAAGAATAGGAAAAGATATTATTTAGTTTTAGGAAATATAATTTACATTAATTAGGATTAGATATAAAAGGGAAAAGAATCAGCCCTTCGGGCTCTTCTCTTCTTTTCTACCTCATTCCGCAATTTGCAGTTTTTCTGAATCCTAGTTTTCTCTCTGAACCATGAGCAACTAAACATCCACTATTAAGGTTAGGAGCTCTGTCTATTATATGGATTGATACTATTATTTTTCTATTTTAATTCATATATTGATTTCTATTTCAAGAATTGCTTTCGTTCTTTATCTTATGAATCTGGGTGGAACGAAAGTATGACCCTTGTTCTAATTGAGTTCTTGAAAAGTTTGGAAAAGTTCTTTACTTGAACAAAAGCTTGAAAACAATTTCTCCTAAATTTAATGGGATACGTGACAAATAATCTTCTTATATTTGGATAATTATGATTTCTGTGGCATATAAACTAGAATTGAACTTAACCCTCTAATTGGAATCAAGTGACCAAGGAATTGACGATTGATGAAGGTTAGAGGAGACTAAAAAGGTCTAAGAAATTAGAGTTTAGTCATATATAGTTTGACATGAATTGAATCTTGCATGATTAAAAAAGTTGGTAAGAAAAGTTAATCCGAAAAATAAATATCTCTGAAACCTTAACTATTCTCTCCATATATTTCACAACCCATTTACTGCTTACTTTCTGATTCTCTGAATTTACTGTTAATGCTTTTGAACTCTCAAAACACTCTTTTCTGTTGGTCTAACTAAGTAAATCAGTTAACCATTGGTGCTTAATCCATCAATCCTCGTGGAATCGACCCTCATTCACTTGAGGTACTACTTGCTACGACCCGGTGCACTTACCGGTTAGTTTGTGGATTATAAATTCCACACCAGGGGAAAATGAAGAAGCGTGAATTCAAAATCTAATGGTAGAAGTAGAAGAGTAAAAACAGAAACACAATCGCCACTGCCAGTTATGCATGCGGTGGGTGCAAAGGACAAAAAACTAATGAAGAGTATATATCCTCTATCTATCAATCTATCTATATTTTTGATCCCATGTCATAAATTTTTCGCTGCTTGCGGCCACCGAAGAACACATTGTTTCCCCTTTGAGAGCCTCGCAAAGTTTGCTTAGCTGCCACCTCAATCCATAGAAACAGATTGCTCACAAGATTAGCTATGCATATGCCCTTCGATGAAATGACCCCATTTTAAACACACTGCTTTCTTTGAGTTGATTGATTGTAGCCCCCTTCCCTAGCCCTTCACTGCATTCACTTTGGACAACTAGGCAATCCTTTCAAGTTGTGCAACATACGTGTCTTCCACCTTCTCTGCTTATATATAATTAACTATCAAGAATTAAAAAATAAAAAAAAATAACAACTAGCCCCTCTTTCCCCACACAAAACAAAGTTTGAACAGAAGACAAAATGCAAATTTTGCACATGAACAACCATAACCAGCACTCTAAAAACTATTACTACTAACAACTAACTAAGGTTTGAAGTTTTACTATGCTAGAAATTTACTCCCAAAAATTAATTCCCTTATTAGACTCAATTATATTTCTCATCCAATTGGTAGAAAAAGTGGGGGATACTTTGACATTCGAATTGAATTTATAATAATAATAAAGGCTGAAATATCAATTGATTCATTGAGAAGAAAAGATAGAAATGCTTAACAAAGAGAAATGTTCTTCTCAATGAAACATATATTGATGGATATAGAAAGCTAAGGTAGCCACCCAAATCTAACTCCTCACAAACTCACATTGCAACTTGCAATTGGTGGTCCCTTAAGACCCCCAACTTGAACAAGAAAATGCTCCCATCATAATTCATAACTGTGTATGAAGTCGTGATGGTCATGCTGCAGTCTAGTGTGAATGATTGTGACACTATAATGACCCAAGAATCACAAATTGACATATCAGAGCCGTCCAAAACATTTTCATATTTGTGAGAGGAAAGCAATAACAATAATCATAATGATACAGCACAGAGCAAATTAAGCTGAGGAAGAATCATAATTTTATCACTACATACTCCATAGACTGAAAACAAATGTCAAGGCCATGATCAAACTACTAGTCGCGCAATCATAGGGCCATAAGCCATATACATTAACATCAATACCGTTATCATCATCATTCATTTTTGGCATAACTACTTAACAGATCAGTTTTAGAACGCACCAGGCACAAAAATGCTAGCGGCTATTTGTTTTTCTAATTTATAAAACAAAACAGTAGGATTATCTTATTTATAAATTTTCATTTTGAGAAATATTAGAAGACTAATATTTTTCTTTGTATTATCTTACATACTAGTCAACCTTTCCATTTTTCTTTCCAATAAAAGTATTAGCCTCTAATATTTTCCTTTTATTTTAAAAATAATGTCACTTAACAACAATAGGAAAGTGGCTTGCCAAGCCGCTGGTTACACATAACAAACTATGTTTTTATAATAAAAATGTGCACATCAAATCGGACGAAAAAAAAAGCCACTAGTCATATTTTTACCACCAATAATGGCTCTAATCTCATTATTCCTGTTTTGTTTCAAATACTATATACAGCTCTTAACTTGTTCCAGCAAGAACCTGATAAATAATTGATGCATATTAAGAATAAAGAGCACAAATAGAAGAAGCATAGCAGCAAAAACTTAATCAAGAATGGGAATAATATACTACAACTAAGTTAATTGGAACATCAAGTTCGTATTTAATTAAATCATCATTGGACATCCTGAGAAATTATATTCCTAACATGGTCCCCTTTTTTAGGACTAGCTTTTCCAACTAACTTAAATGAGATTCAAAATTTTAAAACTGATTTGTCCAATGACATTCATATCATATCATATGGTTATGGACTTGCAGTAAAGGCAAGAAAAAAGGAATAGCAAAGTGCAAAAAGCCAAGAAGGGAAAAAATATTATTTTATATGGAATCACATTCACACATCTGCACAAGACTTTAATTATAAATTTACTGGAAACAAATTTATATAGACATGCAACCATTATTGTTATAAAGGTAAAATTCTTTGATTCAATCATCTACTTTGCTAGTTGAGGTTTTGACGTTGAAAAGGGAATGGTTCAACAAGGATTTGATCCCTTCATGCTCAAAGTTTAAATTTGATTGGTCTTTACACTCAATTTTGTTTCATTTTCATGGCAATAACATTCCACCTAACTACTGAGTAGCACAGCAATATCATCACTATTATCACCTAAAAAAGAAAAAAACATACGAAATGATGAATTGAAAAGGCATAATAATTAACTAACCTCCAAGCGTTGAGGCAGCGTCTTGTGCGGCGGCGAGAATTGGCGAATGAGAGATACAGCAGAGGAAGAGGATGAGAGAATGGAGGTGATTGAAATTGGATGAAAACCCTAGCAGACATGCTTCTCTTATCTGAATCTGGAACTAAAAAGAAAAGGGAAAAAGTATAAAAACAAAAAATTTGAGGGATCAAAATCTAATTATTAATTTTTCCAAAAAAAAAAATGGGATATATTTTGTAATTATTTTGATGATGGTTAATCATACTCCTACGTAGGAGTAAGGAATCCATGGCCTATATAAAGTGTAATAACTCAACAGATATTTTTTTTAAAATGGATTTTTCATTCTCTTCAACAATACTCTTCTATACTTTCCATTTCTCTATTCTTAACATGTCGAAATACTTGGATGAACCTCTCTTCAAAATGGTGGGTTGGTATGATAAGAATCGCGGTGGAAAAATAATACCTATGACAACAGGTACCGTCTTCCATTTTCGAGAAGAAGCGATCAACTTGATATTCAAATTCTTAAAATTTTCATAGATGTTGAGTACACCCTTCGCAAAGAGAATACGGGTCATACATACGCCATCAACATTTCTGTACTTGACGCCGATGGACAATAAAACTTTCACCATGTTACCTACATTATTTTTTTATCAATAGTAGATGTAGGTTTATTTTTTATAATTTTTTTAGTGAGGGTACATAAGGAGTACATAGTATATAAAGTATAATAAATCAACTGATATTTTTTCAAAAGGGATTTTTCATTTTTTTCAACAATGAGAAGAACTTATTTTTCCTTTGCTCTCTTCACCATTCTATACTTTTCCTTCCTCTATTCTCTTAGGTGGCGTTTGGTGGAGAGACAGAGACAAAAAGACTGAGACAGACAAAAAGACTGAGACTGAGAGACAGAGACTAAGAGACAGAGACCGAAATAAATTTCAGTTGATAAAGTGAGAGACAAAAATTGAAACAAGAATAAAAATATAATTTAATTTGCACAAAAGATAAAATTGAAATTAATTAATTGAAATGAGGGTATTTTAGGTATAAAATGTTATTAAAATTTCAATCTCCGTCTCTAAAAATTTCAGTCCCCTGTGTTCCTGGAGATACTAAAATACTGAAATTTTAAGGACAGAGACAGAAATTTTAGTACCCGTCTCTGATCCAACAAACATGATACTGTGTCTCAGTCTCCCAGTCTCTATCCCAGTACCTAAACAAACGCTACCTTACATGTTGGAATACTTGGATAAACCTCTCTACGGGACGATGGCTTGGTACCATAAGAATCATGGTGGAAAAATGTTTAGTCAGGACTTCTATAGTACATCCTTCGCCAAGAGAATACGGGCCGTATATACGCCATCAAGAGTTCTGTACTTGACGCATGGAGTGCCATTTCCTGCTATCTAAAGATTGAAAACAAAACTTGCACCATGTTACCTAGATTATTTTTTTGATGGAGTGCCATTTCCTGCTGTATCTAAAGATTGAAAACAAAACTTGCACCATGTTACTTAGATTATTTTTTTATCAATAGTAAATGTAGGTTTTTTATTGTAATATTTTTAGTGGGAGTATATAAGGAGTACATAGTATGTAATAACTCAGCAGATGTTTTTTTTAAAAGGATTAAGAACTTATTTTTCTCTTTCTTAATCCGTTCTAATTCATCAAACCATTACCATCACAGGTTGAACAGCTTAGGACATAAAATTTTCTTTACATAGTATTTTTTTTCTTTTCTTTTTTTTTTCCTCTTTCTTCATCTCATTGATTCTTTTTCTCTCATTTATTTTTTGTCCAATTTCTTTTTTTCTTCCTCCTTTTTCATTATTATCATCATCATTGTCATCATCGATATTTTCTTTTGTATATACATTTTTTTCTTGTTGTTATTTATTTTTTTGTTTATTTATTTGTTTGTATATTTTAAAAAAAATTATGAAAAAGAAGAATAAAAAAGAAAAACAGAACACAAAAAATAATAATGATAATGAATAACACTAAATTTTTTTTATATAAAATATAAAAATTTTACCACGATAAACACAGAATTTGAATTAATTTTCACATATATTGCAAGATAGTTTGTTGTTTAGGACTTAAAGTGTACAATTTAACTTTAAAAATTTGTTTAGATCTTTTATTTTTGAAATAAAATATAAGAAGATACATAATTTTTTTATTAATAACAAAACATGAAAAAGAAGAAGAAGAATATGTTGGAAGAAAGAAAAAAAATGAAATATGAAGAAAAATAAAATAAAAGAAGAAGATATGTTGAAAAAAATTTCGTTGAGAAATTTTGTTGTTATTTTTTAAAAATTTTAGTGGTATTTTTGTTTCAGATAACTTTCAAGTAATTAAGAAATTTTCTATGTTACTGTTAAGAAATTTTAGTGTCAAAATTTAGAAATTTTTTCTATCAAGTTTAAAAAATTTCAGTGCTATCTTTCTAATAAATTATGTATAATTCAAAATTCTCATCTTATTCTTCTTTTTTTTTTATCTTCTCCTTCTCATTTCACTTTCTCATCATTTTTCTTGTTTTTACTTTTTTAATAAGAATAAAAAAAAACAGTAACAACAACAATAATAAAAGAACAACGATAACAAAAAATTACACAAAAAATAGAAAAAACGCGAAGAAGAAAAAGTGCATGATAGATTTACATCTTGTCTAAATGATTTTTGTTGGATTTGATTATCTATTATATATTACTAATTTTACAATCAAAATGTGTCATACATCACTTTTTCATTACAATTGAAATCAAATATTTTCCAACAAAATTAAAGAGTTCTACCCTCCTCCCTACTAATTTTACAACCAAAATGTGCCACATATTACTCCCTCATCGATTCTTCTATTCTATTATATAAAAATCGGGTTTTTGTATTTAATGATAAAGCTGACGTGGCATGCTTCTGAGAGTGTTTCCTAATTTATTTTTTTTAACTCATTAAATACAATTCATTACGTAGATTAATTATATCAACTAATTGATTTGATTAGATATTTAAGTATCACACAATTTAATATTATGTATTTGAATTAATTGAATATAATTGTTAGAGTATAATTAGGATCAATTAGATCAATTAGTATTATTCAACATATCTGAATATTTATTATAGGATATTACGTCTTTATTATTTTGATTATCTTATTATCTATAAATACCATTTTATATTGTATCATTCTACACAACTTGAATACTCACAAACATTTTTCCTATTGCTTCCTCTCCCCTTTCTAACATGATATCAGAACCATAGTATCCTCCTTGAGGAGGATAAGTTGATTTTCTTCTAGTGAAATCACCGTACTTTTCATACTTTTCTTCCGTACCATTTTTTTTCCTGCTCTTTGGTTAATGCTTTGATGCTTTTCTGACCCCATCGATTAGTTCATCCACTACTTACTTATTCTCATAGAGAAACCATATGCTTTTCATCACCTTCTCATAGTTTGTCATCTCTTTGCACTTTGTCACTTTTCAGCAGTTTTCCGCCAGTTCGCCATCTTTTCAACAGTTTTTGGGCAGTTGGCCACTCTTGCAGCAGTTCCGTCTACATTCTCTTCTAATAGTTCCGTCTGCGTTTCCTTCTGCCAGTTTCGTCTACGCTTCCTTCCAGTAGTTCTGTCTACATTTCCTTGTGGCAGTTTTGTTTGCGCACAACTAGAAAATGGATTAATACAGACAGATTTACAGACAGATTTAGTCTTTATTACAGACGAATTTTTGGTTACCGACGGATTTTGTCCCTCTGTAAAAGCCCCATCGGAAATTATTTACCGACGGATTTTTTTCCGTCGGAAAATTACAGACGGATTTTTACCAGTTACCGACGGATTTTTCCTCTGTAAATTCTCTATCTATTTCCCGAAGACGACGAACTTTCCGACGGATTTTCCGTCTGTAATTACAGACGGATTTTCCGACAGATTTTCCGTCTGTAATTACAGACGAATTTAGACGGATTTTCAGACGGATTTTCCGTCTGTAATTACAGACAGATTTTCCGACAAATTTTCCGTCTGTAATTTGAACGTTGGAAAATTATCTCACACTCTGATTACAGACAGAAAATCCGTCTGTAAATTCGTCAGTAAGGTAAAATAGAATTTTTTTATTTTTCCAATTACAAAATAAACTTGTTTTCATACAAAATAAATATAAATTTAATACAAATTTTTATCTAATTTGTATTCAAATATTTATAATATTTCAAAAAATAAACAAATTCATCGTATTATCAAACTAAAAAAAAAACTACTATAAACAAGCAAGTCAATATAATTCAAAATATAAACAAAGTGTATTGATACATCAAATATAATAATAAGTAACAAACATACATCAACAAAGTCTATTGAATAAATTAAAAGTTGTTAATGAGTATCCAAAGGGCTCTAAATGATTTTCCTCATACTAGTAAATTAAAAGACCTATATTGCAAGCAACTCCTATTCAATTTCCTAACTTATTTGAACAATTTTTACTGCTCTAATAATTAATAGATGAAGTTGGTGAAGGAGGTCCTGTGTTAATTCCACTTATCTCATCTGCAAAATTCACTTCACTTGCTCTTTCTGCTGCTGCTTCTTCTTCATCATCCCAGCTTTCCTCACACGGTCACAAATATTCTCTAAGACCAGATCATTCATGTGCTGAAATAGTAGTACCTAAAAAAATTAAAATAATTAGATGTTGACCAATAAAGGATCGAGAATGTAACACCATGATGCAAATAATGCACAAAATCCAGAATATATGTTGCATAGTCAATAGTGAACAAAATCTCAACTCACACCACAAAATCTAGAATATATGTTGCATAGTCAATAGTGATCATTCTTAACACTTTGCTGCTAAAAAAAAATAAAGCACCCTTAACCGCAATAAGTAAAAATAAGATGAGTCTAATGTTCTTAATAGCAGGTCTCTCTACAGTGTAAGTATGTCTCTTCTGTTAATTATCTCCTTTTATTGTAAAACTTTGCTCTAAACTACCTACTGAACAATGAGTATTTCAAGTTCAAGTTCATAGCATTCAATTTTGGCTGATCAGCAAACCAATTTTTTTATCAGCAAACCAATGGAAGCATTCAATTTTGGCTGATCAGCAAACCAATTTTGGCAATAGCTCTCTGAACCTGCTCTGAGCAGTTAAGGTACAGTTCATAATTTGGTGAGAATTTGGACCATGCTAAAAGTTACCACTCAAGCTGGTGTGTCCAAGAAAGCAAAAAACCCATACTTTTAAAAGTGCACTAGGTCTTTCTTCCTTAATATCAAAGGGCAAATCCCGCAATAAAAAAGATCCATACCCCTGGGTTTCAAAGATCAATGTCAAAAATTTATGTAGTCATGTATTGATTGTTCAAGAAAAACAAGGCATCAAAAAACAAGCAGTACTTGCTTTAATAAATACCTTGACCAAGAGTGAACTTTATAGGTTGATCTTTATCCCTACTAGAATCAAACATGGTTCCATCTTCCAAAGTCCCAACATAGTGCATTGCATTCTCGAGATGAAATAAATAATCAAACACTAAACATTTTTTATTATTAACAACAACTGCTACTTTTTTATTACTAACAACAACTACTGCCACTAAGAGTGTTCTTGTTTCAGCTTATGTTGCCAGAAAAATCTGATTTTCAAAAACAATCCTAATTAAAAAGATCAATAAATCTAATTTTCAGCTTCATACATTCTCAACTTCTTCAATTATATGTAAAATCATCTAAGAAGTTATGTCCAAAGCAAGTATTATTTAAGAGAGAAAAGAAATGGCTTCAAAAAGTCAACTTAAAATATTTTAACCCCCTATATTGTAATCAAAAGATTGAACTGAGAAGCATGTTGATTGTTGATGCACGCACTTCATCAAATAAAAAAGAAGCAAGAATTATGAGTGGCTTCAATATATGAATAAAAAATCATGAATGGCTTCAATATTTCTCCAAATCTAAATATGATGCATGAACCATGTACTATATGCCAGAGAATCAAATTCAATGTCTCAACCAAGTACATAGGTAAGGATGATCAATGACTTCCAAAAAGAAAAAAGAACCTATCCTATTCCACTTTTTCTTTTACTTCTATTTATTATAAAGCATTACTTACAGTATTTTAGCTTAGCTTATCTTAGCTTCCTTTTAATTGCAGTAGGGAACAAGCAATAATCAAAATTAAACAAAGGGGAAGGAGAGAATGAAAAGGATGGGAGCATAGAGAGCATACATGTTCGTTCTTTGTTCATCAAAACAAACATGTCGTTCTCAACCATCTTTGCTACTCCCAATCAGCTATAGCAATTCTCTGCTTCTGTCCTCCAGAAAGTTGGGTGCCACCTTCTCCAACCTGTGTTAAAAATAAACTATCAGGCTTTAAATTTGAATGCGTATTTTCTGATATCAAAGTGTTTTAGATCTACACTTTACTAAAAAACACAATAAAATGAGGTTAGGAGATTAGGTCACTTTGCATCTAAAATTAATTGGCCAATTCTCGAAAAAAAAGCTTATCATCGTAGAAGAAAATATACTCCATCAAGCAAACAATACAAGAAATTAATATGAATAAAAAATAAAAAATAGTAATTATAACAATTAACAAAAGAATAAACAGAGAAATTAGGTTTGAAAAACTGAAAAACTGTGAAGAGTGGCACCTGAAGCAAATTTTGAAGATATGAATCACCACATTTACCAAACTTCAAGGCTGGTCAATCTTCAACTCCTTTGCACAAACATCAAAGCCAATACACGCAGCAACTACTACCTGAACAAGAACAAGAACAAGTTGTTTGGCTACTAAGAAAACAAGAGAGAGAGAGAGAGAGAGAGAGAGAGAGAGAAATGGAAATAAGAGGCAAAACCGCAGATCAAGCACCTTTGATAATTAAAGAAGCAGAGATTAAATCACAAAATCGGAAATGAAATCACAAAATCAGAAACAACGAGGGCGAGGAGCAGAGATTAAATCACAAAATCACAAACCGGCGAGGAGCAGAGAATCAGAAACAATGGACGGCGAGGAGGGGAGAAACCCTTTGCGACGGCGACGCCACGAGCTCAACTCAGAACTTCGTGCGATGGCGAAAAGAGGAGGAACGATGCGAAGAGAGCCAAGTAGAGCTTCCCCAGATGACGAGGGCACCCACGGTCTGTTCCCGCCGGCGGCGACACCACCTTCTACCGGAGGAGAAGAGTTCGAGGGATGAGGGCTGCTGGAAACGTTCGAGGGATGAGTGTGAATGGAGTGTGAATGGGTGGTGCTAAATTTAGGGTTACCTCAGTATTTTCGATGGAAAATTTAAATTACAGACGGATTTTTTGTCTGTAATAATTTAATAAAACGCAGTGTTTTGCCTATTTAATTATAGACGGATTTTCTGTCTGTAACCATTTTCCACGGAAAAAAATTAATTTTTTCGACAGAATTATTGACGGATTCTCTTTTCCGTCTGTAATTTATGCTAATTCATTTTTTTTATTTTCCGACAAAAAATTCTTCTGAAATTCCCTCTGTATTTCCGTAGGATAAAATCCGTCGAAAATATCCGTCTGTAATAACTAGTTTTCTAGTAGTGGCGCTTCCTTGTGGCAGTTTGCGCTTCCTTCTGGCAGTTCTGTCTACGCCTCCTTTCGACAGTTCCATCTGTGCTTCCTTCAGGCAATTCTGTCTGTGCTTTCTTCAGGCAATTCCGTCTGCACCCGTTCTATCAGTTTATGTATTTTTTTTTATTTAGTTATTTCAAATAAGTTTCAAACTCAAGTTGCCACTTGAGTTTGAGGGGGATGTTAGAGTATAATTACGATCAATTAGAATTATTTAACATATCTGAATATTTATTATAGGATATTACGTCTTTATTATTTCGATTCTCTTATCACCTATAAATACCCTTCTATATTGTATCATTCTACACAACTTGAATACACACAAACATTTTCTCTACTACACTCTCTTACCCTTTCTAATAATAATAAATACAATTTAATTTAGTTAGAAGTTCATTATTTTATAGTCTTCTATATATATAAACATGACGGAATAAAATTGTAAAAATAATCTTGTTATCACTTTGGATATTTTAACTCTTTTTTCTTTTTTTTTTCTCTTTACGTGTAATTTTGTTTTGCGTTAACTTTGTTTATTTAATGATGAAATATACTCATGTTAATACTATCGTATAATAGTTTGTTTTTCTCCTATGTATTTTGATTTGTATAGTTACTATTGATCTTTTTTTTTCGTTTTCTTGAATTGTTCTATATTTTTTTTATGACTTGAAACTTTAAATAAAAAAGCAAAGAAAGGAAAAAAAACAATGGCTAAAGGCGGAGGCTAAAAGACTAAAGCAGCAACATCATTTCTCAACATTATTATTATTATTATTATTATTATTATTATTATTATTATTATTATTATTATTATTAACTTTATTTTTTTTTCTAACATTCTTTAATATAAGCTTCATTTTTTTCTTTATTATTATTAATACTTTTATTCACTTTAGATATTTTAACTTTTTTTTTCTCTTTACGTGTAATTTTGTTTTGCGTTAACTTTGTTTATTTAATGATGAATTATACTCATGTTAATTCTATCATTAATAGTTTGTTTTTTTCTGATGTATTTTGATTTGTATAGTTACTATTGATCTTACTGTTTTTATTTTCTTGAATTGTTCTTTATTTTTTTATCTTGATAATTTAAATAAAAAAAACAAAGAAAGAAAAAAATGATAGCCAAAAGTGGAGGCTAGAAGCCTAAAGCAACAACATCGTTTCTCAACATTATTATTATTAATATGAACTTTATTATTTCTTTTTTAACATTCTTTAATATGAACTTCATTTCTTTTTCTTTATTTTTATTGATGTGTTTATTATTTTCTTCTCTAATTATAAATCTCCTTATAATAATTCTTTGATAGAATATTTTTTGGTCTATTAGATTTTTTTCCCTATTTTTTGTCAAAAATAATTTATATTAGAAGAAAAAAAGAAGATACAAATTAAATTTTAACATTTAAATTTAAATAAGATGTGCAAAAGGTAACTATTGAATTCATTTGATAGATTTAAACTCTTTATATTATCGTCATTGAAAATTTCAAATACTATTATAAAATTTTAGATATTTTTTATCTTATTGTTCTTAAATTATATATTATACCGTGTATTTGAAGAGTTTCATCTTTTTTGAAATAATTGTGACATTATATACTTTTTTGGATACAAAGGGACAATGAAGTTAAAGTGAGTAACAAAATTGATTATATAATAAGATACAAATATTTAGAATTTCTAGCACAATTGACAAATTTTTAGTTTCAAAATAAATTTGTACTCCATTTTTTATCTTTTATTTGATTTTTTATAATTTTTTCTTGATTTTTCTAATTAATTATGATTGTAATAATTTATCACAAATTTGTGTTTTGTAGAAAAAATTTATCAATCATAAAATACAGAAGACTTAACCAAAAAATTAAAAAAATGTTGATTAATCACAAAATAAAAAATTATGAATTGTGCTTTAATTATGTTATAAAATACAAATTAGAGCTATTTAAAATTATTTTTTTACCATTAATGTTAACTTAAATTATAATAAGGTAAAAAGTAAAAATTGTATATAATAATTTAATTTAATTTAATTATTTATACTATTAAAATTATTTTTTATTATATTCTATTTATTTTTATTTAATTATTTAGATGGATAAGTAATAGTAAATATAGAATTATTTACGATGGATAGAATTAAGTACATCTTTTTATTGAAAATATGAATTTAAAAATATTATATTCAATTCTCAATAATCAACCTCTCATTGAACCATTGTATGTTCAAAAGATTTTTGAAGAAATGAAATAATTTTAGGTATATAATTTTTTGTAAAAATTTAATTCATTCAAGATATTTATTGTGGTTGATTAGAAAAGTAAATTGAAATGACAACTTAATATTTCTATACTTTTAAAATATTATTTATTTATTTTTTAGAATTCTTTATCATCATTTGATTGAATAAAAATTCTATTTTATCTAAAAATTTTAAAATTTCTCAACCTCAAGATCATCCATGTTAAATCATTAAGAAATATAACTGAGAGCGCGAAAGCGTCCCTTCATTCGAGAGCATGATTGAGATTAGAGAGTTTGACTCTTGTGGTTCTTTGATCTTCGTCAACTAAAACCTTCTGTATCTCTGATATGGCTGAATCAAAACTCCACTGTGGGAAAAGAGTTATGGAGGCAAGTTTGATGTGTTAGAGACCAAAATCCTGAAGTCATTCTTTATATTTGATTGTGACACTCATTAAACCCTAAAACTCAAATAAAATAGTATATATGGTTTTAATCTCATTTATCCAAATCAAAAGTAATAATAACTTATTTAATTCAATATTTATGACAATAAATGAGATAACCGTTATAAAAGTCATTTAATGTGAAATTACTTAATTTGCGATTATAATTAATATATGTATTGCCCATAAATATATTAAGAAATAAAAATTTCCTAACAATTTTTTATTTGGACTATACATATATATTTTTCTGAGATAATCACATCTTATAAATTTTATGCGCACATCTAAATGTTATTTCCCTGATTACTTTAATAATATGGTTTATCTCATATATAAGTTATGAAATTACCACAGCTTTTATCACATTAATGTCGCAACGAAACCACAGTGATCGCCATACTAAAATATTCAACTACATATCAAATTTGGATGAGAAAATTTAGAAATTATATGCAAAAATGAGATCATACATGCCTATTTCTAATTGGTCCAACTTGAATAACTCTGGGTGAGGATGACTGGGTTTCTCTTACATGGCTATAGAGTATGAACTAAAGTTGTGAATTACTAAATCTGTGATGTGAGGCAAATCTTAATTCCTAAAAAGTGTTTATATGTATATATCCGGGGCAGGTGCACTCTAAACCCGACCATGCCCTTTCCTGAGCAAAATCAATCCCGACTCGGGTCAAGTTATTACCCTCTCCAATCAGGTATGGACGGGTCGGGTACCCACGTATTCGGATACTCCTGCCAAGCCTAACCACGTATTGATACTCCAGTTATTAAGGATTTACCGCTAGCCAATGGATTGCTACACACACAAGGTGAGATTCTAACTCCTAATAGTTGTTTAAGCAGGCGAGTGAGATGATCACTCAACAAATTCAAATTTATTAAGACAAATACTAATTAGTTTTAATATTAAAAATCTTGAGAGTTTAATTTTAATTTTAACTTTGTAAAATATTTATAATAATAATTACTATGTATATTTTAATTAAGTTTTAATAAAAATTTTTTATATAATTTTATGTATTATCCCGTACAGAGTACGGGAACATACACTAGTTACAATTAAAATCAAATCTTTTCCTCCAAAATTAAAGAGTTATTCCCTCCTCTCTACTGATTTTACAACTAAAATGTGTCAAATGTCATTCTCTCATCTACCTCTCTCTCTTTTTTCTATTTCTCTCTACTATTCTCACTCCATATATAATTTATTATATATTTATATATTATTATCTAATTTAATAACTAAATGTGTCACATGACATTCTCTTATTAAAATTGAGAAAAAATATTTTGCTCCAAAATTAATAAACTTCCTTCCTAAATTCTCTCTTCTATCTCTCTCTTTTTTCTATTTCTCTCTACCTTTCTCACTTTATATATAATTTATAATTTATATTTTATATTAGTAAGTTGACAAATCAA
>NC_029794.2:112486025-112501900 GCF_000816755.2 Arachis ipaensis | reverse complement strand
GAACCTGGACCCGGAATCGCAACCCGGTGCCATACTTGTGAGAGGTTTAATATAAATTATTTATAAACTTTCTTCTCTTTACTTTTATATCTAATCTTTCTATTCGTCATTTTTAAATTTTAATTTATTTTTTGATTTTTTATATATATTAGTACTATTATTATAAACAATAAATTTAATATAATAAAACAATTAAAATAAAAACATCTTGTTTTTCTATCTTTTTTTATCTTTTACTCTCTTTTCTCTCTCTTTCTATTTTTACTTCTGACTCTCTCCTCAAAAGGCTCAACCCAAAGGATTGAGCCTCACCTTACACCGACCTTCTCCTGAAGAAGTCGGTTCCCGCCACGACTTGCTCTAAAAGAAGTCGGGGACAAAGATTAGCTGGCAGATAAACACTCATTCAAACGAGTAAATGCCCATAAAATCTCTCAACCCACTTCCAGGAGCCATATCTCAACTTCCCTAAGATAAAGGGACAGTTATCCACCTTAAAAGGTAGAACTACTTCAACGGTGGTTATTGGTTCACCACTATAAATACACTGACACCCCTCAGGTATCTCTAAGTCCCAATACTCTCTAAACCTGCTTACACCCTTGCTGACTTAGGCATCGGAGTGTCTTTGCAGGTACCACCCCCCGTTCACTTATACTCACAAGTCGGCAGAGGCCTCAAAGACACGAACCTGCTCGAAGGCTTCCCTCCTTAGACGATTGGGCCAACCCAACAATTTCAACCCACTAATCTTCGGTTACCCATCGTAAGATTAGCACCGTTGCCGGGGACTCGAGAGATCAACCAGTGATGGCAGACAATTCACCAGAAGATGGTCATACAGCGTCTGATTCCAAACAAGAAAACCTAGATACCGGAAACAACGACGCGGACCTAACCCTTCACCAGGGAGCCAACGACCAACATAGAAAAGGCACCTCTGGGTTAAAAAATCCAAAGGTAAACTCCTCGGAGGGACAAGAATCGGGAAAGGAAGGGCCACCCCATGCAGCCGAGCTAATGGGGTTGGTCCATGGCCACCAAGGTCGTTTGGAACAGCTGAAACAGGAATTAGAGCGACAACGAGAGGCGGAGCGAAATCTCAGGGAAGAGATAGAGCGACGAAAGGAGTTAGAAGAAAAACTCTTAAAGCTAGAATCTTCCCTTAGAAGTCGGAACTCCCGTGGCGACCGAGAAGAGTCGCCCCTGGGAGGAGAGGATCCATTCAGTGAGGACATAATGAGGACAAAAGTTTCAAGAAACTTCAAAAGCCCTGATATTAACCTCTATGACGGAACCACGGACCCGAAGCATCATTTAAGCAATTTCAAAAGTCGGATGTATCTGGCTGATGCTTCTGATGCAACTCGCTGCAAAGCTTTCCCGACCACCCTATCAAAAGCGGCGATGAAGTAGTTCGATAGCCTCCCTCCAAGGTCGGTTACCAGCTTTGAGGACCTCTCGAGAAAGTTCTTAATGAGGTTCTCCATCCAGAAGGATAAAGTAAAGCACGCACCGAGCCTCCTGGGAATAAAGCAGGAGGTCGGAGAACCTTTACGGAACTATATGGAAAGGTCCAACAAAGTGTACTTGGAGATTCAAGACCTGCCCACTGAGGCAGTCATCATGGGGCTAGTAAATGGACTTAGAGAAGGTCCCTTCTCGCAGTCCATATCAAAAAGGCACCCCACCTCCTTGAGTGATGTACAAGAAAGAGCAGAAAAGTACATCAACATGGAGGAAAATGCCAGACTACGAGAGCCGAGTTGGCGACCTGGACACCCTCACTCGATAAAAGAGAAAGAAAGAGAGCCCAAGAAAAAAGAAGAGCTCGGTCTCGATAGACCGAGGAAATATCACTCTTATACTCCTCTAAAAGTTTCCATAGTGGATGTATACAGAGAAATCTGCAATACTGAAAGACTGCCGCCTCCCAGGCCCATTAAAAATAAAAAGGGAGGAAGTCACAGCGATTACTGTGAGTACCATAAGATGTATGGTCACTCAACAAATGATTGCTACGACCTCAAAAATGTGATAGAAAAGCTGGCCAGAGAAGGCCGACTTGATAGATATCTCATGGAAAGGTCGGACAATCATGGGAAAAGAAAGTGAGATGACGGGGACAGAAGAGACCCACCACCACAAACCCCCGAGAGACACATACATATGATCTCGGGAGGATTTGTGGGAGGAGGACTCACCAAGTCATCTCGCAAGAGACACCTCAAGTGAGTCTACCAGGTCGGGAGCGAATCACCCGACCTCCCTACTATCTCATTTACAAAGGAGGATGGGCAAGGAGTAATCCCTGGACACGATGATCCAGTGGTGATAACCATGATCCTAACCAATGCCCACCTCCACAGAATTCTAGTAGACCAAGGGAGTTCAGCAGACATCCTTTTCAAGCCCGCGTTTGACAAACTAGGGTTGGATGAAAAGGAGTTAAGAGCCTACCCCGATACCTTGTACGGACTAGGCGACACGCCAATAAAACCACTAGGATTTCTACCCCTTCACACGACCTTCGGAAAGGGGGAAAAATCCAAAACTCTGAGCATAGACTTTATAATCATCGACGTGGGCATATAATGCCTTAATTAGCAGAGCTACCCTAAATCGACTCGGAGCAGTGGTGTCTATCCCTCATCTTTGCATGAAATTCCCGACATTTGCGGGGATAGCAACGGTACGGGGAGATCAGAAATTGGCAAGAAAATGCTACAATGAAAGCCTAAACCTGAGAGGAAAAGGTAAGGAAGTCCACACCATAGAGCTTGGCGGCGCGAGAGCCAAAGAAGAGCTGCAACTGCAACCAGGAGGAAAAACTGAAGAAGTACAGGTCGGCGAAGAGGAAGGAAAAATACCAACATAAGAGCCGACCTAAAAGAAAATCTAAAGCAAAGGTTGACAAAGCTCTTAAGAGATAATTCTGACCTCTTTGCCTGGAAAGCTTCCGACATGCCTGGGATAGACCCCGAGCTCATGTCCCATAGACTCTCGGTATATCCGGGGTCACGACCTGTACAACAGCGAAGGCGTAAGTTGGGCTCAGAACAAGCTCAAGCGGTGGAGGAGCAGGTATAAGCTCTCCTGGAACCTGACTTCATTAGAGAAGTCAAATATCCAACATGGCTAGCAAACGTAGTGCTAGTCAAGAAGCAAAACGGCAAGTGGAGGATGTGCGTCGACTATACCGACTTGAACAAGGCATGTCCCAAGGACCCATACCCACTTCCAAGCATTGATACTCTAGTGGATTCTAGCTCGGGATATCAATACTTGTCATTTATGGATGCCTACTCGGGATACAACCAGATCCCGATGTACAAGTCAGATCAAGAAAAAATATCATTCATCATGCCCAGAGCAAACTACTGTTACGTGGTCATGCCATTTGGATTAAAAAATGCCAGGGCCACATATCAAAGGCTGATGAATAAGGTGTTCGCTCCCCACCTCAGGAACTTAATGGAAGTCTACGTAGACGACATGCTGGTAAAAACCAAGGAAGAAACTGACCTCCTGACATACCTCTCGCAAGTCTTTAACACCATAAGGTTACATGAGATGAGACTAAATCCTGCAAAGTGTACCTTCGCGGTGGAGGCCAGAAAATTCATGGGGTTTATGCTGACGAAAAGGGGGATTGAAGCAAATCCCGATAAATGCAAAGCCATCCTGGAAATGAAAAGCCCGACTTGCTTAAGAGAGGTTCAACAATTGAATGGTCGACTTGCAGCCCTCTCCAGGTTTTTGGCAGGATCAGCATTAAGATCCCTTCCACTGTTCTCGCTACTAAGAAAGGGATATCAGTTTGACTGGACTCCAGAATGCGAAGAATCATTCCAGGAGTTCAAAAGGTTCTTGAGCCAACCTCCAATCCTGATCCGACCTCTAGTTGGGGAAGAGCTCATTCTATACTTGTCTGTAGCAGACAAAGCTATAGCATCAGCCCTGATACGAGAAGATGAGGTCGGACAGCATCCAGTGTACTTCACCAGCAAAGTTCTACAAGGCCCTGAACTAAGGTACCACAAACTAGAGAAGTTTGCTTACTCCTTAGTAATAGCCTCACGGAGGTTACGTCCTTACTTCCAATCCCACACAATAAGAGTCCGAACAAACCAACCTATGAAGCAAATCCTCCAAAAGATGGATGTTGCAGGAAGAATGGTTCAGTGGGCGATAGAGCTCTCCGAGTTCGACTTGAAGTACGAAACTTGGACGGCAATTAAAGCCCAATGCCT
The DNA here is from genome assembly GCF_000816755.2 of Arachis ipaensis. Lineage (NCBI taxonomy): Eukaryota > Viridiplantae > Streptophyta > Magnoliopsida > Fabales > Fabaceae > Arachis > Arachis ipaensis. The sequence goes on along the minus strand of NC_029794.2, from coordinate 112,497,647 downwards.
CACCGACTTCATAGCGGAGTACGCGGGAGACCAAGAGAAAAAGCCAACTACATGGGAACTATACGTAGATGGATCCTCAAACAAGACAGGAAGCGGTGCAGGCATAATACTGGTTAATGAAAGGGGAACACAAATAGAGGTTTCCCTCAAATTTGAATTCCGAGCTTCTAATAATCAGGCAGAATATAAAGCCCTAATTGCAGGTTTGAAGCTAGCAGAAGAGGTCGGCGCAACAAAAGTGATGATATTCAGTAACTCTCAAGTAGTGACCTCCCAGATAAATGGAGAGTATCAGGCCAAAGACCCAAATATGAAGAGATACTTGGAAAAAACTCTGGAGCACCTCGGGCGTTTTGCAGAAACCGAGATCAGGCATATAACTCGGGATCTTAATAACAGAGCAGACGCCCTCTCCAAGTTAGCAAGTACCAAACTAGGGGGAATAATAGAAGCTTGATCCAGGAAACTCTCCAAGAACCCTCTGTGGTGAAAACAGAGGACAAACAAGATGTCCTCGGAGGGAAGCACAATACTACACTCTGGTGAAAAATATCCTTTATAAAAGAGGAATATCAACGCCATTACTGAAATGCGTACCGACCTCAAGGACCACTGAAGTACTAGAGGAGGTTCATAATGGGATCTGCGAAAACCACCTCGGGGCCAAGTCACATGCCAGAAAAGTAATCCGAGCCGGGTTCTACTGGCCGACCTTGTAGAAGGATGCCACAGAATTTGTGAAGAAGTGCCAGCCATGCCAGATGCACGCAAATTTCCATGTGGCTCTTCCCGAGAAGCTCATCAGTATAACTTCTCCATGGCCCTTTGCAAAATGGGGGATGGACCTGTTAGGACCTTTTTTCCAGGCCCTAGGACAAGTCAAATACTTGATTGTGGGAATAGACTACTTCACAAAATGGATAGAAGCAGAACCATTAGCCACCATCATGGTCCAGAGAAGTTGGAGGTTCCTCTACAAAAGCATTATCACAAGGTATGGGATACCTCATTCCATCACCACAGATAATGGAACCCAATTCACCGACTCTACCTTCAGAAGCCTGGTAGCCAGTATGAAGATCAAACACCAGTTCACCTCGGTGGAACATCCACAAGCAAATGGACAAGCCGAAGCAGCCAATAAAGTCATACTGGCGGGATTAAAGAAAAGACTACAAGACGCAAAAGGAGCTTGGGCTGAGGAGCTCCCACAAGTGTTATGGGCTTACCGGACGACGCTACAATCTGCCACAGGAGAAACACCCTTTCGACTTTTCTATGGCGTGGAAGCCATGATACCAGTAGAAATCGACGAACAAAGTCCAAGGGTGATCTTTCATGATGAGGTCGGAAACATACAGGGGCACAAAGAGGAGCTTGAACTGCTCCCCAAAGTCCGAGAGCAAGCCCAGATAAGAGAAGCAGCATTGAAGCAAAGGATGACTACCAGATACAACAAAAAAGTCATTCGAAGGAGTTTCACCCCAGACGACTTGGTCTTAATCAGAAATGACATTGGAGTCAACAAATCTAGGGAAGAAAAGCTCACTGCTAATTGGAAAGGACCATACAAAATTAGTGAGGTCTTAGAAAAATGTTATTATAAGGTGACCGACTCAAACGGTACCGAGTTACCAAGGTCGTGGCATGCTTGTAATATGAAAAGGTACTATAGTTAAAAGCAAACTCTACTCCCTGATGTACTCTTTTCCCAACTTCATGATTTTTTCCCAAAATAAAAGGGTTTTTTTCTGAAGGAGGGTTTTTAACGAGGCATCACAGTAGAGACTAAAGGACAATAGACAGTTAAAAACCCTTAGTAGCAGTAAAGTACCTTCGCAAATAAATAAAGATCTTTTACAATATCTCTTATAAATTCCTTCTCGCTTTCTTTCTTCCTATGAAACGCGCCGACTTAAGCTCGACAAAGCGTGAAAATCCCATGAACCGACCTAGATGGTCGTCAGGATAAAACGACGAGGTACAAGTCGGCGTAAAGAGGTTATAAAAGTCCATCGTGATAAACTCGGAAATTATCTGAATTACAAGTCGGAAAAACCGAGAAACAAAGAAATGCATCGCAAAAATAACCTAAGTCATAAGAACTCAATAAATCCAAAAAATTGAGTGTAAGGAATACCAAAAAAGAGATAAGAAAACCTATCGAAAGCACAAAAGCAAAGGCCGTCCCAAAGAAAAGTTTAAGAGAAACTTCGAAGAAGAGACAATCAGCGAAGAAAAAGGTTTTTCAAAACAAAGATCAAAAAGGTTTTTTCGAAACCTAAAACAGAAAAGCATGCGCACAACAAATAGAGAAATGTAACTTAAACCCTTATAAAAAAAAGGGTATTTTTCGTTAATGGCCATAAAAGGCCAAGAGAATGTCAGCAAAATACCACCACAAACATAAAAATAAATAGTTTAAAAAAGAGGGCCCACAGGCCGGGCCCCCATATAGCCACAATAAATTTTTCAGTTAGGAAGGACGTCACCACCAGAGTCAAGGAGAGTAGTCGGAGCACCACCAGAATCAGGGAGAGTAGTCGGAGCGCTGTCAGGGCCAATATCCATAGGAGACGGAGTGAAAGTTCTAGGAGCCTTTGAAGAACTCAGGGAATCTTTTGGTCAGAGAGGGGACTCCATTATCCTCTGCCCCCAAGTCTTTAGATCAGACTCGGTGACATATCGGGGAGAGGGAGGAGAAACGATAGCTCCATCGATCACTACTTTATCCGGATCCAAAGGAGAGAGGTCCAGGTCGGGAGCGAGAACCCCGACCTGTTCTTTAAAGATCCTCCATGCTTCTTCAGCCCCATCAGCAATGGAGTCCTCCAACTTTGTATAGGCCTCCCAAGCTCTCATCAAATCCTTCTTCACCTCCACAAGGTCCTCAAATAAGCTTGAATAACTCTCCTGCGCCTTCTCCCTCAGGCCCTCCGCCATGGAACACTGGGCCTGCAACTTCCTCTCCCTCTCCTGGAGGCCATTCCTCTCCTCCTTCAATTTGGCGACCTCCTCCCTCAGCACCTTCTCCTGCCCTTGATATAAGCGAAGCCTCCCCTCCAACTCCTCAACCCTCGAGAACGAACCCAAAGAGCTAAGGGGAGTCTTCTCAAAGATATCAAGGAACTTTGTGCACACTCCTGCCGCCCTGATACTCTCCTGAGCCAGAATGGTAAGGTGGTTTCGAACAGAAGCATCATCCATACCTATACGAGTATGAGGATAGATATGCTTCCGAACGAACTGAGGCGCATCCACCTTAGCATCACCTTCAAAAGAAGAGCTAGACTCTAAAGTCTTGCGCTTCTTCTTTTCTGGCTCAAGGGAAGATCGGGGAGGAGGGGACGGCAGAGAAGAGGTTGAGGAAGAAATGACAATAGGTTGGGTGGGGGTCCCCAAACTACGAGAAGAGGGGGAAGGGGAAGGAAGGGAAGAACCAACTACCCTGGCGCCGGCGACTCTGGAGCGGGACCTCGCCTTGGTCTCCTGAACTCTCTGGTAAGACTCTCTGAAATTCTTCTTCGCCATCTCTGCAAAAAGCAATTAGGAAGCTAAAGTCAGTAAAACAAGTCGGAGAAAATAAGTCGGGCGACCATCAGGTCAGAAAGTATGATGAATAAACAAAAAGCTACCTAGTTGAGTCTGGACAAAGGTCGAAGACCCCTGGAGAAACTTTTTCGTATCCAGGTAAGGGGCTCTCCCCCATACTTCTCGGAGGAACCCCACAATGGCCGCCTCTATATCATCCAAGTCCTCCAAACTATATTTTTCACAAGGAGAGACCTCTAGCCAGTACAGGGGAAAACGAGGAGAAGAATTTTCATCCAGGAAAAAGGGGTGGTGACCCTCTACAGCTTGAACTTTGAAAAAGAAATTTTTGAAGTTGTGGAAGGATTCATCAAAAAGGGTAAAAACTCTCCGGCCTTGTATGGCCCGGAAAGACACCCATTGTTGTTTGTTGTTTTGCCCACTGAAGGGCTTAGTCATGTGGACGAGGAAAAAGAAAATCTTCAAAGAAGTCGGAAAGTCTAACGCATGGCTGATAAATTGGTAAATTTTCAAAAAACTCAAAGAATTAGGGTGAAGTTGGGTAGGAGCAACACGGCAATGACATAAAACATCTATCTCAAAGTTGGAAAAAAGGAAGAAAAATACCTAAACGGGTAATCATGCTCTCATACATATAGAAAAAATGAGGGGCTGCCTCAGAAGCCCTCCCAAAACAGACCCGGTCTTCCGGACCCGGGGCCATCAGTTCATATTTTGGCTCATCCTCATCAGAAGTACAGAGCCTATGACGTATGCAGAGATCGGTGATGTAGTCAGTATTCACCCAAGGTTCCTCCCCAAGAACTATACCGTCAACCCATAATGAAAGAGACTCTAAGGTAGACATCTTTCTAAAGGGGGCAACGAATCCTACAAAGAAAAAAGGAAAAAAATCAAAATAAAGACTCTAAGGGTCTAAGGTAGAAGTTTTCAAAACCAACAGAACGGCTAAAACTACGGTCAAACACTCCTCCGAAACAGAAACATGCAAGTAAAAAGCATTTTTGTGGTAAAAGGAGAAGGACTGACCTTTACTTCTGAAGCAACGGGAATAGCAACAGTCGACCGAAGGCAAGAACGAAGCTTTCTCCAAAACAAGAGTGCACGAATATAAAGTTTTCAGAAACGAAACAATGAAAGAGAGGAAAAGTATTTATAAACACGCTAGGGGCATAATGGTAAAAATGAAAGCAGTCATTAATGGGTGCACCGTTACCAATGCAATTAATCCCTACGTGTGGATACACGAACTCCTAACGGATGCGATGCTTGATTAGACGCGACTATGAAAATTCAAAAGGTCACGTCGGTTACGAAAAGTCACATCGGTTCCGAAAAATCACGTCGGTTCCTCTACAGGTCGGCTACAACCCCGAGTAGAATACTCGAACCCAATTCTTGAAAGAAATTGGGCTTGAGTAGGGGTACTGTTCATACCCTGGCCCAACGCTAAGGCCAAGGTCCAAACGAAAAGCTCAACCCAAAGGATTGAGCCTCACCTTACACCGACCTTCTCCTGAAGAAGTCGGTTCCCGCCACGACTTGCTCTAAAAGAAGTCGGGGACAAAGATTAGCTGGCAGATAAACACTCATTCAAACGAGTAATTGCCCATAAAATCTCTCAACCCACTTCCAGGAGCCATATCTCAACTTCCCTAAGATAAAGGGACAGTTATCCACCTTAAAAGGTAGAACTACTTCAACGGTGGTTATTGGTTCACCACTATAAATACACTGACACCCCTCAGGTATCTCTAAGTCCCAATACTCTCTAAACCTACTTACACCCTTGCTGACTTAGGCATCGGAGTGTCTTTGCAGGTACCACCCCCCGTTCACTTATACTCACAAGTCAGCGGAGGCCTCAAAGACGCGAACCCGCTCGAAGGCTTCCCTCCTTAGACGATTGGGCCAACCCAACAATTCCAGCCCACTAATCTCCGGTTACCCATTGTAACAGAGAGAATACTAATGTTATGATTAAAAGTTAAAATCAAGATTCAATTGTTTAAAAGAAATTGATTTTGAGTTAATTTTATAACAATCAATATAATTTTTGTTATACTAATATCTAATTATATTTTTATATTTATAGATAGAAAAAAAATAATTTTTAAATAACAAACATAAAAATTAATTATTTTTATTTGTGCAACAGGCTTAGCACCTAATAAAAAATATACAAGTTAAATCGTTTCTAATTTTAGATAATGAATATTGAAATTAATTATTAGTAATAAATCAAACTTTTCCACATGAAAATAATAACTAAAAAATTTATTATTTGATTTTTTTATCTACAGAGACTCTTTTCTTCTTAGTTGACAGGGACTTTTATCCCCTACAATCTTTTGTAAAAGTAGTTTGATTTTATAAATTTTTTGTGGCATAATCTATATTGTCAAAATAAAATTGACGTAATTTTAAAAGATTTATATTTTTGTAATGTAATTACGGGTGAAAATACTAGTTAATAAAAATATTTGAGAGGTGGATTTGACATTTGTTTGATTTGGTTAATAAAAATAAAAAAATGGTTGGGAGTAGTAAACCCAAATCCCAATTATGTAAATTAATTAATTAATTAATTAGGATAAATTAAAGACGGTAATGACAAGAATATTATAAATTTATAATGTTAGAACTTAGAAAGAAGAAGTGAGGTCAAAATCGTCAAATCGAGTAGGCGACAGGGTTGAGTGTTGGGTGTGGGTTGTGAAGGGAGTATTTTTTTTTTTTGTGGTGCTGCTGCCATTGGGCTAACCAGGGTTTCAACAATCCACAATCCCAAAAACATATAAAAAAAACTAGAGGGAAGAGAGAGAAGAAGAAGAAGATAATAATTTGGTAGTCGATTCCAACTTCCAAACCCCAATTTACAACCGAAAAGAGAGGGAATAAAGAATTCTTCACGAAAAAATTCAGCTCCATTTTTTCGTTTCATCTCTTCCTCCTCTGATCTTACAGGCCCATGGATCCCTTTGAGTTGATTCGCAAAGGTCTAATTTTTTTTAATTAATTTAATCTTATTTGTTTGATTGTCAAACTTTTATTTATTTGTTTCTTACTCTTGTGAATTTCAGATCTTTGACTTGGCCTTATCGCTATTTTTTTGCTCCTTTATGCAATTCGCAGCTTTTTTGGTTGCCTTTGTTACTTTTAGTCATTGGGTTTGTTTTGGTCTATTTCCTTGTAAGTATCTGAAGGTTGTGAATTGCTCAAGATCTCTCAAAGTTTGCTAATGTCGTATTGGGAGGTTGCTTTTCTCTGTGTGCTTTCATGATTGAACTCGTCACTGTTGCTGGAAATTTCTGGATTTCTGTTTTTTGTTTGTTTGTTTGTTTCAGTGGATGTTCTAAGTACTAACTAGTCACTGTTAGAGAATACTATTTACTGTGAACAATTAACAGTGCGTTCTATATCTTCCTATTTCTGAAACAATTTATCTCTGTTCTTCATCTTTTGTTTTCTGGTATACAAGTGACGTCTTCTAAACTCGAACTGGCTTTACATGTATTTTGTTTGGTGATGCTAAAATTAGCTATATCTCTATTGTAACTTAAGCTCAACTGCTTTGCCCATCTTGTAGTATACGTCATGGATGTTTAGGATATAGTTGTAACTTAAGTTGTATAATGAGTTGTGGTTTTGGCATGTTCATCTTTTAATTCATTTATTAACATGATGTGTCAAATTTGTGTGAACCTTTTTATTTTTCCCTCTTCTTTCTTTTGGCAGCTTGTCTGATCAATGAGCATGATCAAATTGATCCATTTTGAGGGTTTGGGTGAGGCTGATTGGACATTGCTGCAACTTTAGTTAGAGTCTATGTAGTTATTTTGTTGACATCCTAGTTGATAATGAACTTGTCCAAGAAAGTATCCCAAACGGATGCAAAGCTAAGCAGCCCAAGCAAGGCAACCACTTTGAATCCAAATGCAGCAGAGTTTATTCCTTTTTCTCTCAGAACACCATTTTCTGGAACCACCAGCTCGGTTGATGCAACAGCAAGGCTGGCCAATGCTGGAGCTCTTGGAAAAGCCGTTTTAGATAGATCAGAATCATCCATTTCAAACAATTCAGAAGATGAGGTTCACCAATACTGGCGATGTCAGCTCCCTGATGATATAACCCCTGATTTCAAGGTTGTGGGAGAAGAGTCCCAAGGTCTTAATGACCTCTCTTTAGCAGGCTTATCCATACATGATGACATTGAAGGCTTGATGTTTCATTCTTCTAAAGGAAGTAGATATATATTCAATGAGCAGGAAGAATTATCTCAGCAGCACATTAATGGCAATAACTTTACTGATAGACTAAGGTTTTCCAATTCTAGCTTTCGGGAGGATCCATCTTCAGGAAGCACTTTGAACACTTCAGCGAATCCTTGGGATAGGCCAATTGGGAGTGCCAACAAGCTTGTTAGCAGTGGTCAAGAGGGGCTTACTTATGATGACAACTCAGGACATGGATTCTTAAATGACATCTTTGCTGAGAATGCAATCGTGGATGATACTAATTTGAACCCTTTGGAGTTTTTAGCTTCTCTGTTCCCTGGTTTTGCTGCAGAAAGCCTTGCAGAGGTTTACTTTGCCAATGGATGTGATTTGCATATGACCATTGAGATGCTCACACAGTTAGAGGTAGGTTGATCTTTGTGTTACTATTGACCTCTAGTCAAGTTGTCATTTCTTATTATTCCCATATCCCATGTTTGCCCGCGAAAATGTTTATTTTATCAGTTATATTCATGCACATCTATGTCCGACCATGTTGCAATGCACTTTGCTTTAGTACAATACTAAGTCTAATGGGATGGATGCTAAGTATTTGGAGCACTACCTGTGCCTTGTTTTGGCAGGGAAGAGCCGGCTCCCCATAAAGTTGAGGTGATTCAAGTGCAACCTAGCTTCCAGTTTCTATTCGCTGTTTGCCTGGTACTGGGGGGAAGGGGTTTGTTAGAGATACTTACATTTTTGGTTTTAATACTTGTTTTGTGTTTGTTTATGTGATGATGATAATCTGCTTGATATTATGAAGAGATTGTTGACATTTCATTAGCATTTTATGGGATAGATCATCTTTTCTTAGTATATGATCTAGTAGTGCAACTTTTCTCTGTCGTAGATACCACTGTCATCTCTTAATTTTATTTCACTGAGATCCTACTTTTCCGTTGAATTTTATGTTGATAATCTTCGTTTTCTTTGTCCTTTTTTTACTCTGAATTTGTAGCTCCAAGTTGATGGTAGTTTCATTCAGAATCTGAATTCAAAGACGCTGTCAGCTCCCAATCTTAGTGCAATGGACTTCCCTGCACTTACATCACCGGATGGTCATACTGCTTCTGTCAGATTTTCTGTAGATAATGTCCAACAAAGTGGCAACCCTTACCGATCATCTGACAAAGACATTCTGTCTTTCAAAACTACCTCTTCAATTCCGTCTAGAGGTGCTATTGACTTTGCTTCAGCTGTGAGGAAGCTGGCTTCTCAGGACTCTGGTATTTGGAAGTATGATAAAAGTGGTTCTGGTGATGCTGCCATTGGCTCAAGCAGGACATCTCATGTTTTGGCTGGCTATGATGGTGGACAAGGGAGGGCCAGCTTCAGTGACAGGTTACAGAATCGTGGCTTAGCTCGGGGGTTAGCACCTGTTTGGCTTGAAACTGGTGACACAGTTGGTAAATAATTCTGTCTATATGTTTCAGTTATGGGATGAATTCCATCTATACTCTGTTTTGATTAACTATTTGACATCACAGCAAATATGTACTCAGAACTGAGGGAGGAGGCCCGTGATCATGCACGCTTACGTAATGCATACTTTGAGCAGGTGGGTGTTCAATTATTTCTTTGACTAAAGTAGCTGCAAGTGAGTGAGGATCTAAGACTAAATTTATGATGTATATTGATGCTTCATTTCTGTTGATTACATTTCTTAACTCTACTCCCTTTCTTAAATCATCAGTATAACTGTTGATAATCAAGTTGGTACAGGATATTGCAGGTAGATATAATAAAAGGCTGTTACCCACATGAAAACAAAAATAATTAAAAAAAAACCAATGAAGTCCCTACCAAAAGCATTTGTACTTAAGTTAGTTTATGTGTGACGTTAGAGTTGTGCTAAAGGGCAAGTGCACAACATGCATATGAAAGCAGCTCATGGAAAAGCACAAGAGTCTATATATCGCCAGAGGTTTGCTGTTCCTTGCCTCCTTTCATGTAGTTTTGGTTAAAATGGTGGGTTTATATGATTCATGTTGACAAGATTTGGAGAAGGTTCCTTTTGAAGAGCAGTCTACTCTTTTCTGTTCAAACTTATGGTCACCTTCTGCATCTTTCTCTTCCTCTTCCTTGACTTATCTTTGTGCTGATTGCTAGCCATTGAGAACAACAATGATTGTCTCGCTTGATTAAGAGGCCAAGGTTTGATCGATCTAAACTTTGCATAAAATTGTGATGTCAAGTTCATATCCAATAGCATAAAAAGAGAATTGTGAGAAGGTTTAGCGATGTCATTTCACTGTCTATTAGAATATACACCACTAGTGATGCAGCATTACCTGGCCGAATAGGCATATCATTGTCTGAATTTTGTGAATCGGAAGGTTTCTTTTCATTGTGACTGGTTTTCTTCCAAGTGTTGGATTCTCAATTTTTCCTCAATCACTGCAAAATTTGATTTTTCAGGAATCCAGTTGCTCCGGAGATGCAGGGCAATGGAAGAGGGCATGAGAGGATGATAGACTTACATGGGTTGCATGTGAGTGAAGCGATTCATGTGTTGAAATACGAACTGAGTGTGCTGAAAAACACGGCCAGAGCCGCCGATCAGCGCCTGCAGGTCTACATTTGTGTGGGGACAGGTCATCATACGAGGGGTTCCCGTACTCCTGCAAGACTTCCGATAGCTGTACAGCGTTTTTTACTCGAAGAAGGACTTGATTTCACAGAACCTCAGCCAGGCCTACTTCGTGTTGTGATATATTGAGTGACGGATGTTTTCGAGTTTTTGACACGGTAAAAGTTGGTGACATTGAACACAATAGAAATTGTAGTCATTCTTGTATGTTGTATATGGGAAGCAGAGGCCTTATCCAAGCCTTGAAGATAAGGAGGAAAACAAAAATTGAAAAAAAATGGAGAAAATGAAAAAAGAGAAAGAGAAAGAGAAAGAGAAAGAGAGGTTGGAGAAAAAGGAAAGAGAGGGGTTGTAGCAAAATTGTATCATTAAGGTTTAGCTGCAGATTCAGATTACATTGGCAGGACTTCACATTAGCCCTTGTTATGGGATCATCTTTTTTCTGTTAATCTTGTACTCTAATTTTTATATTTCTTTGTCAAATTTTTTTTTCTCCTCTTTTGATTCATATACTTAGAACTCAGTTAGTCAGTTGCCACATAGATGATAGAATATCTGACTTTGTAAGCAAATTCAGTGCCAAACAAATCTGCATCCTGAGACACTTTCAGAATCAAGACAATATGTTCCGGAGGACAAAATTATTACATTTTCTATTCTTCTTGACAGAGGAGAGGGATGATAGTGTGATAACAAAAGGAAAAATTTTGGGCCCTTCTCGACAAATTAGTGCACTGTGCACATATCATATCATATATTATTATTAAAAATAATGTTACACATCTAAATTTTTTGTTAACTAAATTCAATCAAATTAGTTTAACATAACAAAAATCAATTATAACTAGCATTGTTTTAAGTCTTATTGACTTATTATTTAACTTGGTTGAATTTACTCAATTTAGTACATAAAAAGACTTGAATATGGAGCATTATCAATTATTAAGGTTTTTCATTTCTTTTTAGATACTAAAAGAAAGTGTTTTTGCCCTCGGGCAAAGAGGCATAAGAATATTTTTTTTAAAAATTGATTATGTGTAGCTGTAATTATATAGTAAGTATTTTTATTAAATAAATCGAATCAAGTCTATATTCACCAATAAAGTCGGGGGTAGTTATGTTTTTCTACCCAAAACTCAAGTGACTATATTAAAGATAGTTATATGTACATAATATAAATAGAAAACTTTTTAAATATTCCTG
>NC_029794.2:112462099-112485964 GCF_000816755.2 Arachis ipaensis | reverse complement strand
CTTTATACTTATTCGATAATAATAATAATAATAATAATAATATAATATTGAAAATTGAAAATTATATATTTCCTCATCAAATCGAGTGTCCCAAAGGGTTGGGTCTGTGCGAAACAGTATTTTCTAGTGGTGCTGCTGCCATTGGGCTAACAAGGGTTTCAATTCAACACAACATAAACCAAAATAAAACGAAAAAGAAAAAAAAAAACTGAAGTGTGAGACAGAGAAAAACAAAGTAGAGAGAGGGAAGAGAGAAGATAATAATCATAGCTCCAAGTTCCAAACCACAATTTCCCAGAAAAAAAAAAATTAAACACAAAAATCAGCTCCACAATTTCGTTTAATCTCTTCCTTTCTGATCTTACATGCCTATGGATCCCTTTGAGTTGATTCGCGAAGGTCTAAATTTTTATTTTTTGAGTTTTTTTTGTTTGTCTGTTTGTTAGACTTTTTTTTATTGTGTGAATTTCAGATCTTTGACTTCGCCTTATCGCTAATTTTTCTCTACTTTATGTAATTCGCAGCTTTTATTGTTTCCCTTTGTTAATTTTAGTCGTTGGGTCTGTTCTGGTCTATTTCCTTGTAAGTATCTGAAGGTTGTGAATTGCTCAAGATCTCTCAAAGTTTGCTAATTTCGTATTGGGAGGTTGCGTTTCTCTACGTGCTCTCATGATTGAACTCGTTACTGTTGCTGTTCTTGTAAAATTTTGGTGTGAATTTTATGGATTTCTATTTTTTTTATTAGATTGTTTCAATGGAGGTTCTAACTTCTAAGTAGTCAGTATTAGAGATTATCTTAATCGTTTAGTTCATCTAGAATTTGTTTCAGTTATATGCTGTGGAGTGAACAATTTAGGGTTTTAACAATGTCCTTTAATGTCTTCGTAGTTATGAAACAATTTGTCAGTGTTCTTCATCTTTTATTGTTTTTGGGATGCAAGGGAGGTGTTTGCTAACTTTAGCATAGCTTTACGGGATTCATTCCAAGTAGCAGTAATGGATGATCACCTATAGTTTGTTTGCAGTGATGCACAAATTAGTTGTCTCTAATGTGACATATGAAGCATAAGCTCAACTGCTTTGCACATTTTGCGGCATATTTTCATGGATGTTTAGGATATAGTTATGACTTAAGTTGTACACTGAGTTATTTATTTGGCACATTCTGCTGTAATTCATTTACCTGCATGATGTATGAAATTTCTTTGATAATGAGCATGATCAAATTCATCCATTTTTTCAGGGTTTGGGTGAGACTAGCCGGACATGTGCAGTTACTGTAAATAGACTAGACTATATTTAGTTATTTTGTTGACATCCTAGTTAATAATGAACTTGTCCAAGAAAGTATCCCAAACGGATGCAAAGCTAAGCAGCCCAAACAAGGCAACCACTTTGAATCCAAATGCAGCAGAGTTTGTTCCTTTTTCTCTCAGAACATCGTTCTCTGGAACTGCCAGCTCGGTTGATGCAACAGCAAGGCTTGCCAATGCTGGGGCTCTTGGAAAAGCAGTTTTAGATCGGTCAGAATCATCCATTTCAAACAATTCCGATGATGAGGTTCACCAATACTGGCGATGTCAGCTCCCTGATGATATAACCCCTGATTTCAAGGTCGCGGGAGAAGATGTATCCCAAGATGTTAATGACCTTTCTTTAGCTGGCTTATCTATGCATGATGACATTGAGGGCTTGAGGTTTGCCTCATCTAAAGGAAGTAGATATATATTAAATGAGCAGGAGGAATTATCTCAGCAGCACATTAATGGCAACAGTTTTACTGATAGATTAAGGTTTTCCAATTCTAGCTTTAGGGAGGACCCATCTTCAGCAAGCTTTTTGAACACTTCAACAAATCCATGGGATAGGCCAATTGGGAATGCCAACCAGTTTGTTAGCAGTGGTCAAGAGGGGCTTACTTATGATGACAACTCAAGACATGGATTTTTTAATGACATCTTTTCTGAGAATGCAATCGTGAATGATACTAATTTGAACCCCTTGGAGTTTCTGGCTTCTCTGTTCCCTGGTTTTGCGGCAGAAAGCCTTGCGGAAGTTTACTTTGCCAATGGATGTGATTTGCATATGACCATAGAGATGCTCACTCAGTTAGAGGTAGGTTGATCTTTGTGTTATAATTGAACTGTCGTAAAATTTGTGGTTTTGATATTATTCTCATACGTTGTGTATGCCTGTGAAAATTTGTCGGTATATTCATGCACATTATCTACGTCCTACCATGTTGCAGTGCACTTTTCTTTAGTATGATACTAAATCTAGAGGGATGGATGCTGAATATTTGGAGCACTACCTTTGCCTTGTTTTGGCAGGGAAGAACTGTCTCCCCATAAAGTTGTGAAGTTATTCAAGTGCAACCTTGCTTGCAGTTTTTAATTGATTTTTGTGTGGTTCTTGCTAGGCGGCTTTTTGTTAGAGATACTTACTTTTTGGCTTTTGATCTGCACTCTTTGTTCGATTATGTGATGATGATGATGATGATGATGTTATGAAGAGGTCATTGACATTGCATTAACATTTTGTTGGATGTATAATCTTTTCTTAGTATTTGCTCTAGTAGTGTAATATGTCTCCTTTTGTGGATGCCACTGTTGTCTCTACAATGTTTCTTATTTTGATGAGTTCCTTTATAACCCTGGAACTTCATGTTGATCATCTATTTTCTCTTTGTTCTTTTCACTCTTAATCTTTAGCTTCAAGTCGATGGTAGTTTCCATCAGAATCTGAGTTCTAAGACTCTGTCAGCTCCCAATCTCAGTGCAATGGATTTTCCTGCACTTACTTCACCAGATGGTCAGACAGCTTCTGTAAAATATTCTGTAGATAATGTCCAGCAAAGTGGCAACCCTTACCGATCATCAGACAAAGACATTCTGTCTTTCAAAACTAGCTCTTCAATTCCGACTAGAGGTGCTATTGACTTTGCTTCAGCTGTGAGGAAGCTGGCTTCTCAGGACTCTGGTATTTGGAAGTATGATAAAAGTGGTTCTGGTGATGCTGCCATTGGTTCAAGTAGGACATCTCATTTTTTGGCTGGCTACGATGGTGGACTGGGTAGAGCCAGCTTCAGTGATCGGTTACAGACTCGTGGTTCAGCTCGGGCAGCACCTGTTTGGGTTGATACTGGTGACACAGTTGGTAAATAATTATGTATATATGCTTCAGTTGTGGGGTTAGTTCCTTCTACATGTTTTCTTTAACGATTTTCTGTGGCAGCAAATATGTACTCGGAGCTGAGGGAGGAGGCTCGTGACCATGCACGCTTACGTAATGCATATTTTGAGCAGGTGGGTGTTTTATTCTTTCTGCTTACGAAAGTAGCTGCAAGTGAATTAGGATATGAAGTTTGACATTACCTATTGTCTCTTGCTCTATAATTCTATATTTACGCATCCCTCAACTTGGTACGCGCTTTCTTCCCCTGGTTCAACCAAGAGTGTGTTGTACGCTGATATCTGATTTATGTGTTCTTATTTTTTGTTTGTTTTTTGGGGAAATGAAAATTGAAACAATAATATATAACTCTCAATAATTTAGCTGGGACAGGATATTGTAGTTACAAGAGAAGCTAGGCTGATAAACCACATGAAGGTCATAAACATGAAAAATAAAAGTCCCTAGCAGGACCATATTTTGAGTCAGTTTTATGGTCGTGTTAGAGTTTTTTTCTTTTTTCTTTTTTTTAGTTCAATTGTTTATAATTTGGAAACAGGCACGGCAAGCCTATCTTATTGGCAATAAAGCCCTAGCAAAGGAACTTAGTGCTAAAGGGCAAGTGCACAACATGCATATGAAAGCAGCTCATGGAAAAGCTCAGGAATCTATTTATCGCCAGAGGTTTGTTGTTCCCAAATGCTTTCATGCCTCCTTTATTCATGCTAGTTTTCATTAAAATGGGGGCACATATGATGTCACATTGACATGTCTTGCTTGCCCCACAGAGCCTGTTTATACTGATGAGAAAGTTTAAGAGCTGGCTCTACTCTTATCCCATTTAAACTTGGTTTACTTTCCGCCTGATTTCTTCCTCCTCCTTAACTAATCTTTTTGCTGATTGCTAGCCATTGAGAACTGCAATGCTTGTCTCACACGGTTAAGAGGCATGACCCTCCCCCCCAAAAAAAAAACCCTTCTCTCTTTCTCTCTCTCTCACCCCACCCAAAAAAGATTCTGTTGAAAAAATGATGTTGTCACGTTTGAGAAGTTCTAGAATATCATTTAACTATCTATTAAAATGTACTGAGCTAGTGCTGCAACTTTACCTGCCCAAATTTGGGGACATGATTGTTTGAATTGTGTGAACCAGAAGGTTTGTTTCATTGTTCTCAAGACGAATGGACTGGTTTTCTAAGTGTTGGGTTCTCAATTATGCCTCAGCTATTGCAAGTTTTTCACTTTTCAGGAATCCAGTTGCTCCAGAGATGCAGGGGAATGGAAGAGGGCACGAGAGGATGATCGACCTACATGGACTGCATGTGAGTGAAGCGATTCATGTGCTAAAACATGAGCTTAGTGTGCTGAAAAACACGGCCAGAGCTGCCGATCAGCCTCTGCAGGTCTATATTTGTGTGGGGACAGGTCATCATACAAGAGGTTCCCGCACTCCTGCAAGACTTCCGATAGCTGTACAGCGTTTTCTACTCGAAGAAGGTCTTGACTTCACAGAACCTCAGCCAGGCCTACTTCGTGTTGTCATATATTGAGCCAAGCATGTGTACAAGTTTTTGACACAGTAAAAGTTGGTGACATCGTAGTCATTCTTGTATCTGTTGTATATGGGAAGCTTGAAGATAAGGAGAAAAAAGGGAAAAAGGAGAAAAAGAAGTTGGAGGAGAAAAAGAAAAGAGAAGGGTTGTAGCAAAATTGTATCATTAAGGTTTAGCTGCAGATTCAGATTACATTTAGCAAAACTTTACATCATCCCTAGTTATGGGATCATTTTCAATGTTAATTTTGTACTCTAATTTTATCTGTCAAATTCATTACTTTTTTTATTCACATGTAACTTATAGAACTCAGTTACCAGATAGAACAGTTGATGTTTGCAAAACAAATTCAGTTACAAACAATTCTCCATCTCGTAACCAACACTCAACCAATGTAGACACAATTTCGCATAATAATGCATTAATGCCCACCCAATAAATATCGGTGGGAAACCTTTCTCCCTACTTTTCATTTATTCAACGACATACATACACTCAGCTACCGGTAAACGAGATTCTTTCGTTCATTTTATCGAGTTTTGTTTGTGGTAAACATGAATATTGGCCAAAAGAGAGAACAAAAAAAAAATGTTACTGTCAGGATAACATCGATTAGTGTGAAATGGTACAACATATTACGTGAAGAAATTAGTCAACTTGAAGACTTCAGAACTTGTTTCTTTCCGAGGATGCTGTCACACTCTCAGCATTGACAATGAGTTCCAATGATGCGATCCACTTCCATTCTCTTGCTCTCCAAACCTTCCCTTTTCCCTTCTTCCTTCTCATTTCCCACCACCTCCCTGTCTCAATGGTTTTCCCTTCTCCGCCACGCCATCGCCACCTCCGACCTCCTCCTCGGAAAACGTGGCCACGCCCTCATCATAACCTCCGGCCACCACCATGACCCTTTCCTTGTCAACAACCTCATCACCATGTACGGCAAATGCGGCTCCCTCTCCTGCGCTCGCCACCTGTTCGACGTAATTCCCCACAGAGACCTTGTCACCTGGAATGCCATTCTCTCTGCATACGCCCAAGCCGGTGATGCTGACATTGTCAATGCTCATGAGGGTTTTCGCCTTTTCCGTGTTCTCCGCGAGTCCTTTGTGTTAACCACTCGTCATACTCTGGCCCCTGTGTTCAAGTTATGCCTCCTTTCTGGGTGTGAATGGGCTTCTCAGGTGCTTCATGGCTATGCGGTTAAGATTGAGTTGGAATGGGATGTGTTTGTGGCTGGGGCATTGGTCAATATATATGCTAAATTTGGGAGGATCAGAGATGCCCGTGTTCTGTTTGATGGGATGCCCGTGAGGGATGTGGTCTTGTGGAACGTCATGATCAAGGCTTATGTTGAAATGGGTCTTCAGCATGAAGCTTTGTTTCTCTTCTCGGCGTTTCACAGGAGTGGCCTGTGTCCTGATGATGTTACTGTCCGGAGTGTTCTTATGGGTGTTAGTAGAACTGGTTTTGAATTGCAGTTGAAGCAGGTTCGAGCTTATGCTACAAAGTTGTTCCTTCTGGATCATGATTGGGAGGTTGTCATATGGAACAAGACACTTAGTGACTATCTTCAAGCTGGAGAGACTACGGAGGCTATTGAATGCTTCATGGATATGATCAAATTGCGGGTAGCATATGACAACATGACATTACTCGTGATGCTATCTGTGGTTGCAAGTGAAAAGAATATCAATATGGGAAAACAGATTCACGGTGTTGTTGTGAAAATGGAGTCTGATCGTGTTGTATCAGTTGCAAACAGTCTTCTTAATATGTACATGAAGGCAGGTTCTATCGATTATGCGAAAATCGTGTTTAGTCAAATGAAAGAAAAGGATTTAATATCATGGAACACAATTATATCTGGTTGTACGCGGGGTGGTTCAGTGGAGTTGTCCATAAGCTTCTTTGTTAATTTACTACGCAGTTGCCTATTGCCGGACCAATTCACAATTGCAAGTGTTTTGAGGGCTTGCTCTTCTCTTAAAGAAGGCGTCTATTTCAGTAGACAAATTCATACTTATGCAATAAAAGCTGGTATCATCTATGATTCGTTTGTTTCAACAGCTTTAATTGATGCCTATTCCAAGAGTGGAAAGATGGAAGAGGCAGAACTTCTTTTTAGAATCCATGATGGATTTGATTTGGCTTCTTGGAACGCTATGATGCATGGGTACATAGTGAGTAAGTGCTATCACAAAGCATTGGAGCTTTTCATTCAAATGCATGGAAGTGGTGAGCAGGGAGATCAGATTACTCTGGCAAATGCAGCTAAAGCCGCTGGATGCTTGGTGGGGCTTGAACAAGGGAAGCAGCTTCACGCCATTGCCATAAAAAGGATATTTAATTTAGATTTGTTTGTTATAAGCGGGATTCTGGACATGTATCTAAAATGTGGAGAGATGGAAAGCGCATGCAAAGTTTTCAGTAAGATCCCTTCACCTGATGATGTTGCATGGACAACTATGATATCGGGATGCGTGGATAATGGATATGAGGAGCATGCTCTTTTTACATATCATCAGATGAGACTTGCCGGTGTGCAACCTGACGAGTATACCTTTGCCACCCTTGTCAAGGCTAGCTCTCTTCTAACAGCATTGGAACAAGGGAGGCAGATTCATGCTAATGTTATCAAGTTGAACTGTGCTTTAGATCCTTTTGTTATGACCTCACTTGTTGACATGTATGCCAAGTGTGGGAACATAGAAGATGCCTATAGATTGTTCAAAAAAATGAACATGAAGAGCATCGCCTCGTGGAATGCTATGATAGTTGGATTAGCTCAACACGGAAATGCAAAGGAGGCCCTCAACCTTTTCAAAGATATGAAGTCTAAGGATGAAATGCCTGACAGAGTTACCTTTATAGGAGTCCTTTCTGCTTGTAGCCATTCTGGTTTGGTTTCTGAAGCATATGAAAATTTCTATTCTATGCAAAGAGACCACAGAATTGAACCCGAGATTGAGCATTATTCCTGTCTTGTTGATGCCCTTAGCCGTGCAGGGCGCATTAAGGAAGCTGAAAAGGTTATATCATCGATGCCCTTTGAAGCTTCTGCTTCAATGTACAGGACTCTCCTAAATGCTTGTAGGGTTCAGGGAGACAAGGTGAAGGGAAAACATGTTGCCGAGACGCTTTTGACCTTGGAGCCGTCTGATTCAGCAGCTTATGTTCTTTTATCCAATATATATAGAGCTGCTAATCAATGGGAAAGTGCAGTGAGTGCTAGAAATATGATGAGAAGGGTAAATGTAAAGAAGGATCCAGGCTTTAGTTGGATAGATATAAAGAACAAGGTTCATTTGTTTGTAGCAGGAGATAGATCACATGAAGAAGCTGATTTGATATACAATAAGGTGGATCATATTATGAAAAGGATTAAGGAAGAAGGATATGTCCCTGATACAGATTTTGCACTTGTTGATATTGAAGAAGAAGAAAAGGAGAGTGCTCTTTATTATCACAGTGAGAAGCTAGCAATAGCTTATGGTATCGTAAGAACACCACCATCCATCCCATTAAGGGTAATTAAGAACCTTAGGGTGTGTGGAGATTGCCATAATGCAATCAAATATATGTCAAAGGCTTTTCAACGAGAGATTGTTGTGAGAGATGCAAACCGATTTCATCATTTCAGGAGTGGAATCTGCTCTTGTGGTGATTATTGGTGATTTCATGAAGTTTAGTTTTAGGATAATTAGGATATTTTTTAGTAGTGTTTTTAATTTTGAATATTGGACTTAGAAGATAGTGGATTGAACCATTTTCAAATTTTAATGTTTAAAATTACATTGTTGATTGAATATTGGGTTTAAGTGGGATTGAATATGATAAGAGGGTTTGATTAATTTAGTATTTAAAATAATGAACTAGTTTTTAAATCATGTTGGAAGATAGTGAAGAAAGAAATTGGCAAAAAAATTATTGAGAAGTTATCTATAAAATTAAATGCAACTCGAAAATTCTAATTTCTTTTAAGAGTTTAATCGATACACTGATAATGTAAAATATTTTATATAATTATCTAATTATATTCATTTTTTATAATCATTTATACGATTAATGTAAAAATTATTTTACACTTATAGTCCCGAATATTCAGTTTGATTCGAATTCTACAATTCCATAATCAATATCAAAATTAATTAAAATCAGATTTAATCAAATCCGACTCACTTATATCTAATTCGATTAAAACATGGCCAATTATAGTATACAGATTTTCATATACAATATTCTCTTAGAAGGATATCATGATGATACTTGGAACAATGTTGGTAGGTGGGGGAACAGCTTGCAGAGATATGGTTTGGAGACCTTGAGAGCTTATGGGAGGATTTAGAAACAAGCCATGCTGGTGACATTGGCTTGGCTTGGATGCAGTGGAAGTGGATCTTTGAATGTTCGGCCGGATAATGGAGTATTGGATTGTGATATTGGGCCTCAAAGTAGATCTTTTATTGTTTGACTTTATTATTAGTTTGTTGTTTGGCTTTATTATTAGTTTGTTGTTTGGTTTTTTGGATATTATTTTAATTTTATACTTAAGAAATTATTTAAAATATAAATATTTTAATTCATAATTATTAATATTAAATTTCATATTTATATTTGCATGTATCTTTTTAAAGTATTTATAATTTTTTTACACTAAGTGCGAGAAAAAAATATTCATAACTAACTTTGGGCCATGCAAATTATAAAAATCTTGGAAAAGAATATGAAGTTAATTGACAAAGGGTGAAATAATAGATCTTTATATGCTATTTAGCTTATGCTTTCGGTTTATACTTTTATGATATGTAGGAAAATACCAAGCTCATCATATGACAAATTTTATTAATATTAAATTGAGACAATTTTAGTTACAAATTTTATTTTCATATAATTATTTGTTTAAAAACTTATTTATTTTTTTTGTTACTAAATATTTATTCAAGAGTTGAGAATTTTTTATAATTGCTAAATAAAAAATTTATAGGTTTTATTATATTCTAGAAGAGTATTGTCATTAATTCTATAACAACTAAGTATAAGGATAAATATATCTCTAAGAAAATAATCTAATCGTGCCTTAAAACCATAATAAATATTAAGTTTTGTTATCTTCTTCTTCATCGTAATTTTTCTAACAAAAATTTTATAGGAATATTTAGATAACTATTTAAAAAATACACACAAAAATAGATAAAAATTTGATCTCTATATTTTTTATTTTTTAAAAGTATTATTAGTTGTTGACAAAAAAATCACAAAAAAATATACTTAACAAAAAATACTAAATTTTAAGGATAAAAATATCTCATTTTGCTAATCATGCTTGCAAAATATTGCATTAAAATTTAATTTTTAAAATAATTTTTGAGAATACATATTTAATGTTTGATATTTTTGTTGCGTTTTTAAATTAATTGAGGATATTTTTATTAATAAAAAAATGGAGATAATAGATATAAATAAGAAAACAAAGATAATAAATATAAATCGAAAAATAGAGATAATAAATATAGATCAGTATTCTGAAAACTGGACCAGACCGGCCGGTTCGATCGGATTAATCGAGAACCGGTCAGTTAGTCGGTCCGGTTAACGTTTAAAATCGATATGCAAAAAACCGGAAAA
Organism: Arachis ipaensis; assembly: GCF_000816755.2. NCBI lineage: Eukaryota > Viridiplantae > Streptophyta > Magnoliopsida > Fabales > Fabaceae > Arachis > Arachis ipaensis. Next base: position 112,475,612 of record NC_029794.2, on the reverse strand, counting down.
AAATCGGCCAAACCGGTGGTTAACCGATAAACCGGTTGAACTGGTCGGGTTTTTGAAGGTCCAGTTCTCTTATTCCACATAAAACGACATCGTTTTGGTTGGAAAAAAAATAAAAACGCGCAGAAGACCCCCAATCCCCACCCCCTTTTATCTCACTCTGAGTCTCACCAAAATGGAAAAATCCGTAACCCTATCAGAGCAAATAGGCGCCGCTACTCTGTCCTCGCCGTGAATCCCATCTCTGTCCTTGGCATCGTCGGCCGCCTCTTTCTCGTCGTCAAAAACGCCTCTGTCTCCGAGACATCTCTCTCTGTGTCGAGCACCACTTTCTGTGCGTAGTGCGAACGTACCCGTGCCGCCGTGGGCTCTTTGCCATCGCCGTGAGTTCTTCAATCTTCGTCGTCCCTCAACATCTTCTTTGTGCTCTTCTTTATTTTCACTGATTTCCTCCCTTTTTTACTTTAGTTTTTTATTTGTTTCCTCTGTTGTGGGTGGAACGAGTTATTGATTTTTCATTTTTTTTGTTAATTTTATTTATTCTGATTTCTGAGTTGCATCACTTGCTTGTTGCTGTTTTTTTTATTCTTAGTTGATGGTGCTATGATGCATTGCTTCACTATATTTTATATGTTGAATTTTTTCTGGTTTTGAGTTGTTTATGACTTTATGCTATGATTCTAATTCTGAGTTGTTTACGAGTTTATGTTGATTTTTCTGATTTGGTGATTCTGCTTGTTGATCTTTTTACAGCCATCTCTCTCCATCGGGACCCCACAACCCCGGTGACCCCCATTCTCAACCAATGGGTTCAAGATGGTTGATCCGTCACTCAGGAAAAAATCCAAGATCTCATCGCATGCCTCTGTCGGAGACGTTTCTATATGCACACCCTTGAGGTTTTACACTTCAAGTTCCAACCTTTACTTTTCTTTTAGGATATAATGAAGCCTATTCAATGGCACCCTTGATATAGATTGAAAAATAGAGATAACAGATATAGATCCAAAAACAGAGATAATAGATATAGATCAGAAAAATGGATATAGACCCTTGAGGTTTCAAGTTCCAACCTTTACTTTTCTTTTAGGATATAATGAAGCCTATTCAATGGCACCCTTGATATAGATTGAAAAATAGAAAATAGAGATATAGATCCAAAAACAGAGATAATAGATATAGATCAGAAAAATGGATATAGATCGGCAAATAGATATAACATATAAATTGAAGAATAGAGATAACAGATATGGATCGGCAAATAGGGATAACAGATATAAATCGGGAAATAGAGATGACAGATATAGATCAGAAAAACAGATATAGATCGACAAATAGATATAACAGATATAAATTAGCAAATAGAGATGACAGATATAGATCGGCAAATAGAGGTAACAGATATAAATTGAAAAATAGAGATGATAAATATAGATCGAAAAAATAGAGATAACAGATATAGATCGGTCAATAGACATAACAGATATAAATCGGCAAATAGAGATAATTGATATAAATCGGAAAATAGAGATGACGAATATAGATCAGAAAAATAGATATAGATCGGCAAATAGATATAACAAATATAGATTGGAAAATAGAGATAATAGATACAAATCAAAAAATAGAGATGACAGATATAGATCAGAAAAACGGATATAGATCGGCAAATAGATATAACAAATATAGATTGGCAAATAGGGATAACAGATACAAATCGGAAAATATATAGAGATGACAGATATAGATAAAAAAACAGATATAGATCGGCAAATAGATATAACAGATATGGATTTGCAAATAGAGATAAGAGATATAGATTGGAAAATAGAGATGATAGATCGGGCTTTTTTGGGCCTTAATGATTTATTATGTGACCTTTGTTTACAAAGGTGCATGTAAGTTTGAAGCCACTGAAAGGAAATGGGGCCTATAGAAAGAAGGGTGTTTATTTCAAGGCCCCATGGTGGGCGCCAGTTGTTCTTGTGTGAATAACCTAGACGTAGCCTCGGCTACAGAAGTTGAAAACGAGCTTTAGCCTTTAACGCCGAGCTATAGGCTGAGATGATTTGAGCTCTTCATCCAGAGAGATATCACGTCACGGAGAGTATGAACAAAGGAGGAGTGTACCTGCCAAAGGCACTCCGATGCTTAAGTTAGTACTGAGAATTCAGTGTCCCATTTGAGGATAAAATATCATACCTTTATAGGTGAGGTGAAGATGGTCGGTTATATTCTATTGATCATCTGAATTGAAGAGCAGTTATTAGGTTTTAATGACTGATAATGCCTGGTCGGACGTTTTTATTCTAGGATGTAGTCCGTTGAGTCTGATTGTAACGTATAACGCCGAGTTATAACGTAAAGTGCCGAGTTATTGTATATAATGTCGAGTTATGATATCGGATTTGTAACAGCCGTATCAATTATAAATACCAATTTAAAGTAGGGATGAACACTAATTCGATCGGATCGGATATAGTCAAAATATCGATCCAATCTGCACTAAAATTATTGGATCAGATCGAATCTAATATCCGCAGTTTTAAAATTTGGGTCCGATTCTATTCGATCTGCACATTTGCAAGATAACAAATAAATATAAATGAACTCAAATAATTCTATTCCAAGATAAAAGAAGCTTCACTAGAGGTAAAAAAAAAAAAAAAAAAAAAAAAAAAAAAAAAAAAAAAAAAAAAAAAAAAAAAAAAGAGTCCCGAAATCAGAAAACAGACACCTATACAAAGTTGACAGAGAAGGTGTCAAGACGATCTCAGGAAATAATAAAAGCATCTCATGCAGAAAGGAACAAAACTCATCAGCAGGATTCCAACAGAATCACAGCAGAAAAAAATAAAACCAGCCACCGGTTTACAGAAAACTAGAACAGAAGACATTAACTCGAAGATAAACCCTCTGAATCAGCACACAGCAAAAGCAAACGGATTAGCAAAACCAGGGGAACTTAACCTACTATAAAAGGGGAGGGAGGAGGGGATTCAGATCCATCGGCAATTCTACACACATCCTCTCATACTCTGAAAAACAAACACTTTTAAGTTTTAGTTTTCGTTGCAATCGTAGTATTTAAAAGTTTCATCCTTTGTATTTTGGTTCAAGCCTCTGAATTATAATACAAGTTCATATTACTCCATCATCAAGTGAGTATTAATATTTAGTTCATTATTGATATATTAGATTTTATTATTATATTGGTAGTACTTTTTAGTACTCTGTTCTTCATTAATTTTAATATCTTCATGGTACTCATAATAGTTGGTATCAGAGCCAGGTGAAAGCCTGGTTCTGGTATCTTCTCATGAGACCACCATATAAACATAATCTCATGAGAAGATCTACTAAACTCTGTCCTTACTGTTATCCATTTGAAATAAACTATATTATCCGAGATGAGGAAATCCTTTATAATCAATTACGAATGATTGAATTCTTACGTTATTATACTAGACTTTATTATAATCTCTAGACTTGGTTATAGATTATATTCGTATCCTTATACCTTTATTATTATTATTCTAAACTTTGTTAAGCAACTAAAGACTTTATAGAACTCCATTCCATAATCTATTAAAGATAAGTGTAGCGGTGAGAGCCGTTTATACGTTGGTCAGCCCAGTGAGCATACCTGGTGATAAGTCCTCTTTGAAGGCAATAAAACCATTGGTAAGCTAGGGTGGTCCCGTAGCAGAAGTCTTTAAACAGATAATGGCCGGAATTCTAAGATCTTTAGCTGAATTGAACAAAGGAAAGAATAATTCAATAATAATAAGGAATAATGATACTGAAGTTTCAAGTTCATCTTCAGAGTTACAAGTAATAAAATTAGAAGAAAAGTTTCATAACTGGTCTGTACCCCTTATCAGCAAAAACGAAGTTTATAAAAGACAAGCATTCTGGGAACAAAAAGATAATGAAATACACATGCTAGAATACAGTTACCCAGGAACTAGTAATAATCACATTATAAATATACTAGAGGAACAGAAACTAAAAGAGCATCAAGAAAAAGGTTATAATTTTATTCATATAGGACTTATCCAAGTAGCAGCCAAACCTAATTTTAGACTAGGAATTAACATACCTATCTTGATGGTATTAAGAGACACAAGGTTTAAAAAATTTAGAGACTCACTAATAGCTATATTAGAAAGTAATTGTCATGATGGTCCAGTATTTTTTAATTGTTATCCAAACTTTTCCATGAGCCTTAAAAATGAATACACCTCTGAAGCTCTCAAATTATATATTAAGACACCTAAAGACATCATTGATGAAAAATATGACCCTTTTGAAGTGATTTATAGAATATATTATAAAATTACTAGGGTAAATTATAACTTTAGGGCTAAAAGAGAATCATCAAAAGATGAAACTATTATTATTCATGCTAATTTACGAAGATCTTTTGTTCAAACACCTAAAAAACTTCAACATGAAGAACTAATGAGAAATATTCCTGAAGAATGGATTTTAGAAGATATAATAGAAGAAGATAAAATAGAAAATACAGAAATTAGGGACGTTATTAGAGAAGGTCCACATATTAGACTAAGAATGAATAGGTCTCGTTCAGTTAGAATACCAAACTATCCGAATAAAGAAGAGATTTCACCAAGACATTCTATAGATAACTCCTTACTAAACGATGGGGTTATAGGAATAAACAACAATAGACCACATATAGCAACTCCTTTATATGGAACAGAAAATAATTACTCACCCACTACCTCTCAAATTCTAGGGGTAATAATGAAAGAAGAACCCTTTGAAATTGATAAAAATTGGATTAGTAAAGATTTTTATGCAGAATATAATACAGGATTAAGAAACTGGTATTTTACTAGATATTCTGTGAAAGAAACTATAGAAATAAGAAAAGAATTTTATGATTATCTAATAAAAAATAAAATTAATTTATACTTCTTCTATTGGTTGAAAACCTATTTTCATGATTTTAAAAAAGAATTTTGTCCTTTAACGAAGACAACCACTACTTGGAAAACAAGTACAGGGCAAACCGTAGAATCCCAATACCCACCAAAAGAAACTATAAAACTACAAGTAGCGCACAATTTAGAACTAGAAGCCACTCCCTATAAAGATAGTGGAATAGAAGGAAGTGTAGACAAAAGAGACATTAAAAAGGTACATCAACAACTTAATTACACTAACACTGTCCTAGATATTATGAAAAACCAATTAGAAAGAATTGAACATAAACATGAACAACTTAAGCCCATTGAAAAACCTATATACAAGTTTCAAAGTCCAGATATAATCAAACTTAGAACAAATGTAGAAGCAGACATTGATGAGTTAAAAGAAAAACTTAAGTCTATAAGTTTAGAAAAAACAGCTGTTAATACAATAGAAATCAACAAAATGACACATAAGAATCAATATTATCCAAAACTAAGAAATTACTATCCAAGACCAACCCCGGCTGATGTAAGCCTTGAAGAAAGAACACAGTTGGTACAAAATAGTTTTACTGGATCCGAATTAGTAGAATGGAATTTAGATGGGTTAAGTGAACAGGCTATTTTAGATCTAATGTGTAGTATGACTATGGCAGCAACTGCTTATAAGGCAAAAAGAGCTACGGATAGAGAAGCAGCAATCATGATTACACAAGGGTTCACGGGACAATTAAAAGGATGGTGGGATAACTTTTTAACTATACCAGAAAGAGAATTAATCCTAAGTAGTATAAAACCAGAAGACCAATCACAAGATGCCACAGCAACCTTAATTTTTACGATTATAAAAAACTTTCTAGGAGACCCAAATATTTTTAAAGATAGAATAGGAACCCAACTAATGAACTTACGATGCCCTACAATGTCCGATTATCGATGGTATAAAGATGTCTTTATTTCTAAAGTTATGATGAGAGATGATGCGGCAGCCCCTTTTTGGAAAGAAAGATTCATAGCTGCCTTACCCAAACTCTTTTCAGAAAAGGTTTTACAAAAACTACAATCTTTATTTGGTACTCAAATACCATATGAGGGCCTAACTTTTGGCCAAATACATAATATAGTAGTACAAACTGGAGTAGAAATATGCACAGACACTAGATTACAAGAAAAAATGCGAAGAGAGAATATAAGCAATAAGCGAGAATTAGGAAACTTTTGTCAACAATATGGCATTACAACTGAAAAAGCACCTAGCAATCAAAATAGAGTCATTAAGAAAAGAAATACAAAAACCTTTGGGAATAGGTACAGGTATCAATCAAAAGAATCTTATACAACAAAAAATAAGCCAAAGGAAAATTACAGGAAAAAACAAAAGTGGAATAACCAAAAGAAAAATAGTAAGAAACAAGTAGTTTGCTGGAAGTGTAAAAAACCGGGACATTATGCCAATAACTGCAAAACAGAAGAAAAAATAAGCAAAATCAGTAATGAAGAAGTAAGAAAAGCTTTAGCAGCTATATTAATCGACAGTGAATCAGAGAGCGAAACGGAAAGAGAATATTCCTCTGATGATTCAGAAAACTTTATTCAACAATTAGATATACCATCTTCTTCCGAGTCTTCTGAGTTAGAAGAAGATTCGTGTCTAGGACCAGGAATATGTAACTGTGATAGTTGCGTAAAATCCTTAAATGTAATTACGAGAACTCAAAAGTCAATCAATACCTTAACAAGAGAACAAACAAATACTCTAATTTCTATAATAGATAAATTAGAAGATTCTCCCTTAAAAGATGAATTCTTATTTCAATTAAATGATCTGATTAGGAAAGAAGAAAAATCAAAAGAAGAAATAAGGCCAGTAGAAATTAAAGAAATATATAATAGGTTTAGAACACCTAAAGAAGAAACTTCTTTAAAACATTTACAAGAAGAAATAAAAATGTTAAAATTCGAAATTTCTGAATTGAAACAACAAAATATATCTCTTGATTATAGAATACTAAAATTAGAAGGCGAGAATATAGTAAGGTTACAAAAAGGAAAAGAAAAATTAGAACCAATAGAAGAAGAAGAAGAAATTATAAACCCAATTAATTATATTAATGAATTATCATTATTAATTAACCAAAAATGGTATACTCCTATAGTCATAATAATCGGATCAGAGAAATTTGAGTTTATAGCTATGATAGACTCAGGAGCAGATGTAAATTGTATCCAAGAAGGATTAATACCTACCAAGTATTATGAAAAAACAACTGAAACCATTGTAAAAGCAGAAAATGACAAAATGACTATAAACTATAAGACTTCTAAAGCAAAAATTTGTAAAGGAAGTGTATGCTTTTCAACTACCTTCTTCCTAGCAAAAAGAATATCTCAACAAGTTATATTAGGAAACCCCTTCACTCTACTATTATACCCTTTTACGGTAGATGTAGATGGGGTAACTACCTATTGTATACCAAACCAACCTATCCTATTCGAATTTATACAAAAACCAAAAAAGAAAGAACTAAATTTATTACAACAAATGGCTACTTCACAAATCAATATAATAGAAAGAAAAAAGAAACAAGTTAGTTTCCTGAACCAAGAAATTGTATATAAAAAAATAGAACAACAATTAGAAAGTCAAAAAATTCAGACTTTAATAAAAGGGATAGAAGAAAGAATAAAAAGGGACTTATGTAGCCTAAATCCAAAAGCTTTTCATCATAGAAAGTTACATGAAATATCTTTACCCTATGAAAATGATTTTAACGAAAAAGATATCCCCACTAAGGCAAAACCTATACAAATGAATAAAGAGTTATTGACATATTGTAAAAAAGAAATCCAGGACTACTTGGATAAAGGTCTAATCAGACCATCAAAATCTCCTTGGAGTTGCACAGAGTTCTATGTAATGAAAGCTTCAGAGATCGAAAGAGGAGCTCCAAGGTTAGTAATTAATTATAAGCCTTTAAATAAAGCCTTAAAATGGATAAGATATCCCTTACCAAATAAAAATGACTTAATTAAAAGACTAAGTAAAGCTACCATATTTTCTAAATTTGATTTAAAATCTGGATACTACCAAATCTCAGTAAAAGAAGAAGACCGATATAAAACAGCTTTTATACTACCCTTTGGACATTATGAATGGAATGTAATGCCACAAGGATTAAAAAACGCACCAAGCGAATTTCAAGAAATTATGAATAATATTTTTTATGCATATTTAGACTTTACTATAGTCTACCTAGATGATGTTCTTGTATATTCTAAAGGAATAAACCAACATATTCAACACCTAGAAAAATTTATTAATATTATAAAAGAAAATGGTCTTGTCCTATCTGAAAAGAAAATGAACATATTTATAACAAAAGTAAGGTTCCTAGGATATGAAATTTTCCAAGGGACAATTACTCCGATTAAGAGATCTGTTGAATTTGCAGAAAAATTTCCAAATGAAATTATCGACAAAAAGCAATTACAAAGATTTTTAGGATGTCTGAATTATGTAGCTGAATTTCTACCAGGAATAAGAACTTTATGTGAACCTTTATATAAAAGGCTAAGAAAACAGCCTCCTCCTTGGACAGAAGATATGTCTAAAATAGTTCAAAAAATTAAATATTTAGTAAAAGAAATTCCTTGTTTAAGTATACCAGACCCTAAGGCAAGTCTAATCGTAGAAACAGATGCCTCCGAATTAGGGTATGGAGGAATACTTAAACAGATTCTTCCAAATTCCTCAAAAGAACAAATAGTTAAATATCATTCAGGTATATGGAATTCAGCCCAGAAAAATTACGCTACTATTAAAAAAGAAATATTAGCCATTGTCTTATGTGTTTCACGTTTTCAAGAAGATTTATTCAATAGAACCTTCTTAATCAGAACTGATTGCAAAGCAGCCCCTAATGTATTAAAGAATGATGTTAAAAATTTAGTTTCTAAACAAATATTTGCTAGATGGCAAGCTATATTATCATGCTTTGATTTTTCTATTGAACATATTAAAGGAGAATTAAATGCATTACCTGATTTTCTAACAAGAGAATTTTTGCAAGGTAAAAATGAGCAGGAAACAAGCGAGCAGTGAAGATTATGGTCAGCCTCTTGACCAACCAGCAACTCCAATACAAGCTAAACAATTATCTATTAAACCCTTGACAATGTCACAGGTTGTTAAAAGTGAGAAATCATCAGCATCAACTAAAAGCTTATATGAGGTCCCTACAGCTAATAAATATACATTATTGCAGCCATCAGATTTGTTTAAAACTAAACCATTATCTGAAGAGCATCCTTATCATGAAAAACCCATACCTCTAAAAATAATGGCTTTAGAAAAAGAATGGTTTAAAATGGATAGAAGAATCATTTATAAAACAGTTTTTCCAAATACTTTTCACTACCCTCCAACAAACATTCAAAAAACCCGAACCTTTTATGAATTTATCCTAGTAGACACAGGATCACTTGAATTAACTCACAATAAAGATCAGACCACAAAAGAAACAATCTTTTCAAAAATTAAGATTATGAAAGTAATCACATTATCAGAATGGGAAAACCCTCCTTTTCATTGTAAAAGTTTTACTAGAAAATTTGAACCACAGTATTACTCCTATTATGATTATATAGATGCTTGGTGGAACACGTTATATCTTTCTCCAAATCCCCACTCTTGGTTCATATGGTTTCGAAAAGGGATTTCTCTACAGTTTCCCAAATGGTTCCAGATATGGTTTCAAGAGTTTGGACCAATGGAAGCAATCTTTCCAAAAGAAGCCTGTATGGCTTATGAATATTTCAAAAATAAAACATCATTTCTAGATGGATATAAACTGATTTCCTTCATTCCCACTATGGGAATATGCTGGATAATGACCTGGGAATATGATTCCGCAGGATATGAAGATACTCCAAGTGTACAATATCTAATTAGAAACATAAAGGTAAAATGGTGGAATAAATTCGACCTGAACCTAATTAGTAAAAGAGCAATTGATAATTGGATGACTATATCCCAAAAAAGAGCAGAACCCCCAAGTCACAGTTCAGGGTTCGAAAAAATATCATTTGAAAAAGAAACGCGCTTTCTAGCCCATAAGAAACAAATGATGGCGGCCCTTGCAGCGGCCACCTCAGAAGAAGAGATCCATAATTCTCTAAAAGCAATAAAAGCAGAACCAAAAGACGAAGATGAAGAAGTCCAGTCCAGCCCAGGACTGTACATACAAGATACCCAAGATCCGTTTGAAGAGTAAAAAAAAAAAAAAAAAAAAAAAAAAAAAAAAAAAAAAAAAAAAAAAAAAAAAAAAAGAGTCCCGAAATCAGAAAACAGACACCTATACAAAGTTGACAGAGAAGGTGTCAAGACGATCTCAGGAAATAATAAAAGCATCTCATGCAGAAAGGAACAAAACTCATCAGCAGGATTCCAACAGAATCACAGCAGAAAAAAATAAAACCAGCCACCGGTTTACAGAAAACTAGAACAGAAGACATTAACTCGAAGATAAACCCTCTGAATCAGCACACAGCAAAAGCAAACGGATTAGCAAAACCAGGGGAACTTAACCTACTATAAAAGGGGAGGGAGGAGGGGATTCAGATCCATCGGCAATTCTACACACATCCTCTCATACTCTGAAAAACAAACACTTTTAAGTTTTAGTTTTCGTTGCAATCGTAGTATTTAAAAGTTTCATCCTTTGTATTTTGGTTCAAGCCTCTGAATTATAATACAAGTTCATATTACTCCATCATCAAGTGAGTATTAATATTTAGTTCATTATTGATATATTAGATTTTATTATTATATTGAGATAAAAGAAATATAGATATAGATCGAAAAATAAAGATAATACATATAGATTAGAAAACAGAGATAATAGATGTAGATAAAAAAACAGAGATAATAGATATAGATCGGCCTTTTTTGGGCTATAATGATTTCTTATACGATCTTTGTTTACGAAGGTGCAGGTAAGTTTGCCTCGTTAAAACCTCTCCAAGCAAAACCCTATTTGGAAAAAAATCTTGTGAGTAGAAAAAAGAGTACAGGCATGTCCCTGTCTTTTAGCTATAATATTGCTTTAAAGAAGAAATATTTCAAGAGTTAGGTAGCATTGTACCATCTAGAGATTCAAAGGGTTTTTATTTTGAGTCCCCACAGACGGCACCAATTGTTCTTATAGAGGTTGACCGATGTATAGCTCGTTCGCCGGTAAATACTTGTAAGCCTTCCGTCATGATGAGGTATACTGATGAGCGGATAATTTATACCCTTTTTGGCATTATTTTTACATAATTTTTAGTATGTTTTAGTTACTTTTATTATATTAATATATATTTTTTATGAAAAAATCACATTTCTAGACTTTACTATGAGTTTGTATATTTTTCTATGATTTCAGGTATTTTCTGGCTGAAATTGAGGGATCTGAGCAAAAATCTGATTCAGAGGTTGAGAAAGGACTGCAGATGCTGTTGGATTCTGACCCTCCTGCACTCGAAGTGGATTTTCTGAAGCTACAGAAGCCCAATTAGCGCGCTCTCAATTGCGTTGGAAAGTAGACATCTTGGGCTTTCCAGAAATGTATAATAATCCATACTTTGCCCGAGATTTGATGGCCCAAACTGGCGTTCAAACGCCCACTAAAGACCCTTTTCTGGAGTAAAACGCCAGAACTGGCACCAGAACTGGAGTTAAACGCCCAAACTGGCACCCAAGCTGGCGTTTAACTCCAAGAATGGCCTATGCACATGAAAGCTTCAATGCTCAGCCTAAGCACACACCAAGTGGGCCCCGGAAGTGGATTTCTGCACTATCTGCACTTAGTTACTTATTTTTTGTAATCCCTAGTAACTAGTTTAGTATAAATAGCACTTTTTACTATTGTATTCATATCCGGGATTTATCATCTTTACGTTTGGGAGGCTGGCCATTTGGCCATGCCTAGACCTTTTTCTCTTATGTATTTTCTACGGTGGAGTTTCTACACCTCATAGATTAAGGTGTGGAGCTCTGCTGTTCTTCATGAATTAATGCAAGTACTATTGTTTCTCTTTCAATTCACGCCTACTTCTTCTCCAAGATATACTCTCGTACTTAATTCAATTAAGTTAGAATGAAGGGGTGACCCGTGACAATCACCCACTATCTTCGTTACTCGCTTAGCCAAGATCCGCGTGCCTGACAACCACAAGCGGTCTACATGATGTTCAACGTAGTTATTGGATGACAGCCAGATTATATTCTCTTGAGTCTCTAATACACGGACCGAGTCCGTGAGATTAGGATCTTCGTGGTATAGGCTAGAACCATTGGCAGCATTCTTGAGATCCGGAAAGTCTAAACCTTGTCTGTGGTATTCCGAGTAGGATCTGGGAAGGGATTACTGTGACGAGCTTCAAACTTGCGAATATTGGGCGCAGTGACAGTGTGCAAAAGGATAAGGGTCCTATTCCGACGCTAGTAAGAACCGACAGATGATTAGCCGTGCGGTAGCTGTACCTGATATTTTTCATCCAAGACGAGAAATCTGACAGTTGATTAGCCGTGCAGAGATCGTACCTAGTATTTTTCATCCGAGAGGATCATACAGCTTGCCATGGAAAGGAGCACGCATGATTAGAAGAAGACAATAAGAAAGCAGAGGTTCAGAAGCAACAAAGCATCTCCAAACGCTTATCTGAAATTCCCACCAATGAATTACATAAGTATCTTTATCTTATTTTATGTTTTATTTATCTTTTAATTATCTAAACCTCATAACCAATTGAATCCACCTGACTGAGATTTACAAGATGACCATAGCTTGCTTCAAGCCGACAATCTCCGTGGGATCGACCCTTACTCACATAAGGTATTACTTGTACAACCCAGTGCACTTGCTGGTTAGTTGTGCGAAGTTGTGAAAAGTGTGAATCACAATTTCGTGCACCATATATGTTGGCAATGAGAGAACAAGGGGTGGGTACTTGCAAAAAGCACTCCGACGCTCAAGTTAGTAAGTGAGTAATAAGCTTTGCAGAATGTAATGTGTCAAACAAACGTTTTACCTCCCTTTTATATTTTAGGATGAAGCATCGTCAGTTATACTCTCGGTAATTCGCATTAATGGAGAGTAATAGCATATCAGGGTGTTACAATATTTCTTTTAGTGCCCGTTATTGATAACTTATCTATAACGTGTACTGCCGAGTTATAGCATTAAGGACAAGTTATAACGACCATATCACATAACTGATCTATAACGTATACTGCTGAGTTATAGTATTAAGGACGAGTTATAACGGTCATATCACATAACTTATCTATAACATATACTGCCGAATTATAGTATTAAAGACGAGTTATAGCAGCTATATCATTAGGTAACTCCTCTACTTTCAACACTACTTCAATAATTCTTAATCTTTCTTTGGATCAACATATGAACTTTTATTTTTTCAAATAATAACATTTTTATGGTTTTTTAAAGTTTCAATTAATTTTTTAAGAATTTAGGATTTAGAATTTTTTTAATATTTTTAAGAAATTAATTTTTTTAAGTTATAAATTT
>NC_029794.2:112451993-112461950 GCF_000816755.2 Arachis ipaensis | reverse complement strand
TATGTAACAATTATGGTAAAAATTTATACATGTTTGTAATTTTATTTAATTTGAAACAAATATAAAAATTTATATTTAAAGTACTTTTTTATTGCATAATTTTAATGGCTAAGAAAATTTTTATTATGTCCTACTCCAAAACAAATAACATTTTTCTGCCTTTGGACAATTAATTTTAATTTTTCACAATTTAAAAGTCCATGAATATTCAATCCAAACAAAAGGCCCACGTAGCCATACTATTTTAACGGATAGTAATAACACTAATTGGCTCTACAAGCTGATGCTCTACTGAGTCGTTGAGTGAGGTGCTCCTCTAAAAAAGACAACTATGTACATGTCACTTCAAGGTGGATTTAAGAGGAATATCTGTAAATCTGTATGGATTTACATTTTTGCCATAGAGCGACCCTTAAAACATTCATGGGTGTAATGGGAGAGCAGTGATATGCCCGGCGCACTGCGGAGACAGCCATCAAAAAAAGGAATCATGATGAGTGGGAATTGATACGAAATTAGGGGTTTTATTAGTAATTTTTGTAATTTAAAATAGTAATAAATGTTGATTAATCAGATTTTATTTTTAAAAAAATTTAAATCTGATTTAAGTTGTCTACCTATATTTTTTAATTTTTATACAACTAGTAAAGAGCGAGAAAATTTTTAACTTATTTTGTTTAGAAAAAATCAACTCGTATCCTGCGAGAAGCGAAAAAAAATTTCCAAACGCATCCGAAATAAAAAATATGGCAAAGGATTTGAGTCTAGCAACCATGGCTGGTGCTATTTCAAGTGTTCCTGGAATGGTATTAATGTCACCTCGGGTGTTCTACGGGTCGATTAGAGCGGAGTCAAGAGCTAAAGGAGGATCCAGGTAGACCTAGTCCAGGAGAGGTGATTGGGATGGACCCTTCGGGGGTGACAGTGAGAGGATGGAGAGGGGGTGGCCACCTGCAAGGATACTCCAACGCCCAAGTCAATGTCCGTATGAGGTAATTGCCAATTAAGGTAAGGATGTGACATACCTTGGGGGAAGGGTAGGTCCCTTCCCCTTTTATAGCCTGTATCTGGGTGGGCCCTTTTGTGACCAGGCCCATCAGCTAGGAAACTTCTGTGAGCTGTCCTGGTCCACGTGAAAAGATGGGGGGATGAATAATTTGGCTTCTGTGACGGGTCGGGGAGGCTCCGGAGTCCTCTTCTCGATTTCCGACCCAGCGAATCAGTGGACTAGGCCAGAGGCCGCCCTTTGTAGCGGGTTGATTCGGTCCCCGGTCGGGTGCCAGGTTCTGATCTGTCAGGTTAGTGGGCTGGGCCGTAACAGTATCCCCAATGTGCCAGCTCTGAGACTTGGAACTCGGGTTTTGCCACGTTTGATCTACTCGCCGTTAGGCAGTGTATTGCCCAGCCCGAGAACCAGTGGATGGTCTCCGTGCTTCCTACGTGTGGTCTACTCGTTTCCCTCTGGGGTTGTCACCTTGGCTTCTGTGCCGGGGCATTAAATGTTCATTATGGTTGATTTGAAATGGGTGCGAAAGGACAGTTGTGCCCTTGCCCTTTCGTGCTTTTCCTTGACGGTTACACTTTTGTTTTTGCCTTTTTGCTTTTTTACTGCTTAATATCCCATTCTCGTGATCTCACAATTTGTTTTGCATGTGCAGTTTTCATGGCTGACGGAAAGACCACCATCGGTCAACTGATGCATCTCCTGAATGAGGAAAGTGATGAGGATTCCTCGACTACTCCTTCAGCGGGTCCCGGCTCCGAAGTTGTCGGCGAGGGCAGTAGTCAGGCTTCGGGTCGGGATCAGAGGCAGGTTTAATCTGCCACTGAGGTGCCTCCTGAGACCTCGCCGGGCACCACTGCCTCCGGGGAACTAACTCCCGAAGGAGAAAGGGATTTGGAGCAGGTGGATGAGGATTTGATTATCGTGACCAATCCAAAAAAGAGGAAACTTGCTCCTGGCAAAGTTTTATCGGTAATGGAGAAAGATTTTGACGCAGGGCATTTTATCGAGTCCTAACTGCTTCCAGGCTCGAAGGAGTTCTTCTGGGACACGGACCTTGCTGATCAGGCGAGGTGGACTTACCGTAGTCTCCTCCGTGCTGCGGCTATTGCCAAGAAGGTGGAACCCGTTTTGTCGAACTGTCATGTTTTGGAAGGAAAACTTTGGGCCCCAGAAGGATCTCATAAATTCGAGAGCTCGGGAGGAAGCCTTGATGACCAAGCTGGAGGAGAGGGAGAAGAAGGCCGAAGAGGATGCCACGGAGATCAACAAGTTGGTGGAGCGAGATCTCACCTTATCGACTTCTTTGAACGCCGCTCGTGCTGAGGTTGGGGCCACTGGGAAGAAAGTTAAGGACTTAGAGGAAAAACTTGCCCAAGCCATAAGCTCAGCCGAGACTGTTCAGCAAGAGGCGTCCTCTCTGAAGAAGAGGAACAAAGAGGTCACAAGGGAGGCCTGGAAGGTCGTGAGGGCCACTGAGGAAGGGATCAAGGCTCAAATGGCCATGCTTGCCCTCGACCTAGACCTCGCGGTTGTCGGGTGATGAGCGGATAATTTATACGCTTTTTGGCATTGTTTTTAGTATGTTTTAGTTAGTTTTTATTATGTTTTTATTAGTTTTTAAATAAAAATTACATTTTTGGACTTTACTATGAGTTTGTGTGTTTTTCTGTGATTTCAGGTATTTTCTGGCTGAAATTGAGGGACCTGAGCAAAAATCTGATTCAGAGGCTGAAAAAGGACTGCAGATGCTGTTGGATTCTGACCTCCTTGCACTCGATGTGGATTTTCTGGAGCTAAAGAAGCCCAATTGGCGCGCTCTTAATTGCGTTGGAAAGTAGACATCCTGGGCTTTCCAACAATATATAATAGTTTATACTTTGCTCGAGATTTGATGGCCCAAATATGCGTTCCAAGTCAGCTTAAGGATTCTGGCGTCAAAACGCCAAAACTGGCACAAAAGCTGGAGTTAAACGCCCAAACTGGCACAAAAGCTAGCGTTTAACTCCAAGAAAAGTCTCTACACATGGGAACTTCAATGCTCAGCCCAAGCACATACCAAGTGGGCCCGGAAGAAGATTTATGCATTAATTACTCATTTCTGTAACCCTAGGCTACTAGTTTTCTATAAATAGGACCTTTTGCTATTGTATTTTCATCTTTAGATTATCTTTTGATCATTTGATACCGTTTTGGAGGCTGGCCTCTCGGCCATGCCTAGACCTTGTTCTTATTTATTTTTAACGGTGGAGTTTCTACACACCATAGATTAAGGTGTGGAGCTCTGCTGTTCTTCATGAATTAATGCAAAGTACTATTATTTTTCTATTCAACTCAAGTCTATTTTTTCTCCAAGATATTCATTTGCACCCAAGAACATGATGAATGTGATGATTATGTGACACTCATCACCATTCTCACCTATGAACGCGTGCCTGACAACCACTTCCGTTCTACCTGCAAACAAGCTTGAATGTGTATCTCTTGGGTTTCTAATCTAAGATTGGAACCTTCGTGGTATAGGCTAGAATTATTGGCGGCTATTCCTGAGATCCAGAACGTCTAAACCTTGTCTATGGTATTCTGAGTAGGATCTGGAAAGGGATGACTGTGACAAGCTTCAAACTCGCGAGTGTTGGGCGTGTGACAGACGCAAAAAGATCAATGGATCCTATTCCAACATGATCGAGAACCAACAGATGATTAGCCGTGCGGTGACAGCGTGCGTAGAATATTTTCACTGAGAGGACGGGAAGTAGCCATTGACAACGGTGATGCCCAACATAAAGCTTGCCATGGAAAGGAGTATGAATGATTGGAAGAAGGCAATAGGAAAGCAGAGGTTCAAGAGGAACAAAGCATCTTCATACGCTTATCTGAAATTCCTACCAATGAATTACATAAGTATCTCTATCTTTACTTTATGATTTATTCATATTTTAATTATCAATCCTCCATAACCATTTGAATCTTCCTGACTGAGATTTACAAGATGACCATAGCTTGCTTCAAGCCGACAGTCTCCGTGGAATCGACCCTTACTCACGTAAGGTATTACTTGGACGACCCAGTACACTTGCTGGTTAGTTGTGTGGAATTGTGACAAAGTGTGATTCACGTTTGAGAGCTCCAAGTCTTTGGTGCCATTGTTGATGATCACAATTTCGTGCACCAAGTTTTTGGCGCCGTTGCCGGGGATTGTTCGAGTTTGGACAACTGATGGTTCATCTTGTTGCTTAGATTAGATAATTTTATTTTTTTATTTTCGAAATTTTTTTTTCTATTTTATTCTTCAGAGTTTTTAAGAATGAATTCTAGAGTTTCATAATGATTTGTTGAAGTCTGGCTGGCTATGAAGCCATGTCTAATCTTTTGGACCGAGGTTTCAACTTATCATCACAAAAGCTTGTTGATTTCTATCAATTTTGCTGTTGAGAGCAATGATCTGCTAAAGCTGAGCTGGCCATTGGCCATGTCTAGTGTTTTGGATTGGAGCTTTCACTGAAAGCTTAGCTGGCTAGTAAGCCATGTCTAATTCTTGGACCGGAGTCTTAGACTAACATTGCAATGATTCCTGGAATTCTTATTAAAAATTTTGAATCCCTTTATTTTCTTTTCCACTCAATTTTCGAAAAACCACAAAAAAATTTATAAAATCATAAAAATAAAAAATATTTTATGTTTTTTGTTTGAGTCTAGTGTCTAATTTTAAGTTTGTTGTCAATTGCATGTTTTTATTCTTCTTGCATTTTTCGAATATATGCATTATGTTCTTCATTGATCCTCAAGTTGTTCTTGATAATTTCAGTGCTCTGATCTTTAATTTCTCTTGTTTTGTGTGTTTTGTTGTTTTTCTTATGCATTCTCAATTTGTTAGAGCCTCTAATACAAAATTTCTAAGTTTGGTGTCTTGCATGCATTGTTCATTTGATCTTAGTTGCATTTTTATTGTTTCTCATCATCAAAAATTCAAAAATATTTTCAAAACTATGTCTTTTCAAGTCAATAATACAGAGAATTGAAGATGCAGAACATTCAGCAGAGGAATCAAACAGAAAAAGCTGGGCGTTCAAAACGGCCAGTGAAGAAGAAAAACTGGCATTTAAACGCCAGCCAGGGTACCTGGCTGGGCGTTTAACGCCCAAAAGGGTAGCATTTTGGGCGTTAAATGCCAGAATGGAACCATTCTGGGCGTTTAACGCCAGGAGGACACTAGGGGGAAGATTTTGTTTTTAATTCAAATCTTTTTCAAATTTTCATAATTTTTCAAAATCAAATCTTTTTCAAATCATATCTTTTCAATCATATCTCTTCAAAATCAATTTCTTTTCATTTTTTATTTTCGAAAATCCTTGCTACTATTAATGATTTACTTCAAAATTTTCAAGTTGTTACTTGCCTATTAAGAAAGGATCAAATTTTAAATTTTAAGAATCATATCTTTTAATTTCTTGTTAGTCAAGTAATCAACTTTAATTTTAAAACTTCCTTTTTTTTTAAAATTGATTTTCAATCATATCTTCTCAATCATATCTTTTCAATCACATCTTTTTCAAAATTAACTCTCAATCATATCTTTTTTATTTCTAATTTTAAAATCTTTTTCAAAAATCACTTAATTTCTTTCCCAATCTTAATTTTCGAAAATCTTAATCAAATTTTCAAATTTCTTTTTATTATTTCAAAATCTTTTTAATTTATTTTCGAAAATTCTTCCCCTCTTCTCACATCCTTCTATTTAAGGGACTAACACTCCGGCAATAATGCAAGGAAGGTGCTTGGTGACTTTACTGCACCTACTCCCGACTTCTATGGGAGAAGCATCTCAATCCCTGCCATTGGAGCAAACAACTTTGAGCTTAAGCCTCAATTAGTTTCTCTAATGCAACAGAATTGCAAGTTTCATGGACTTCTATTGGAAGATCCTCATCAGTTCTTAGCTGAATTCTTGCAAATCTATGACACTATCAAGACCAATGGGGTTGACCCTGAAGTCTACAGACTTATGCTCTTCCCTTTTGCTGTAAGAGACAGAGCTAGGACATGGTTGGACTCACAACCTAAAGAAAGCCTGAACTCTTGGGAAAAGCTAGTCAATGCCTTCTTGGCAAAGTTCTTTCCAACTCAAAAATTGAGTAAGCTTAGAGTGGAAGTCCAAACCTTCAGACAGAAGGAAGGAGAATCCCTCTATGAAGCTTGGAAAAGATACAAGCAATTGATTAGAAGGTGTCCTTCTGATATGCTTTCAGAATTTTAATTCAAATCTTTTTCAAATTTTCATAATTTTTCAAAATCAAATCTTTTTCAAATCATATCTTTTCAATCATATCTCTTCAAAATCAATTTCTTTCTATTTTTTTTATTTTTGAAAATCCTTGCTACTATTAATGATTTACTTCAAAATTTTCAAGTTGTTACTTGCCTATTAAGAAAGGATCAAATTTTAAATTTTAAGAATCATATCTTTTAATTTCTTGTTAGTCAAGTAATCAACTTTAATTTTAAAACTTCCTTTTTTTTTTAAAATTGATTTTCAATCATATCTTCTCAATCATATCTTTTCAATCATATCTTCTCAATCATATATTCTCAATCATAACTTTATTAGCCACTTCTACCTGACCATTGCTCTGAGGGTGCTCTACCTAGAAAAACTTTTGCTTGATTCCTAATCCAGATAGAAACTCTCCAAACCTTTTGTTGGCGAACTGTGTCCCATTGTCCGATATCACGGTTTCTAGAATTTCAAACCTGGTGACTACTTGTCTCCACATGAACTTATGACAATTTGCCGATGATATGCTGGCTAGTGGCTCAGCTTTTACCCATTTAGTGTAGTCGTCTATGGCTACTATTAGGTACTTAACCTGCCTGGGGACGAGCGGGAATGGCCCCAGGAGGTCGACTCCCCACTGGGCGAAAGGTCGTGGGGCCAGCATCAAGCTGAGCTCCCTTACCAGAGCCTTGTGGAAGTTGGCATTTTCTTTGCACTTCTTACACTTCTTGACAAACTCTTATGCATCCGTCATGATTGTGGGCCAGTAGTACCCAGCCCTGATGATTTTCCTAGCTAACGATTTCCCTCCAATATGGTGGCCGCAACACCTCTCATGAACTTCACTCAGGACGTAGTCCGTTTGCTCGGGGCGTAAGCACCTTAGTAAGGGCTGGTTGAGTCCTCTTTTGTATAGCTGTCCTTGTTTGACCACGTACTTGGGGGGCTCCCTTCTTGTTGCTTGGGCTTCTTTCTCATCTTTGGGAGTCTCACCATGTTCCAAGAAGCGAAGGATGGGGTCTATCCATGAAGGGAGGTCCGGCGTTTGTGTCATGCATAGGGCTACCGAGGGTTTTGTTGCTAATCCCTGAATCAGGGACCTATTTCCCGTTCCGGGTTTGGCATTTGCTATTTTGGAGAGGAGGTCGGCTCGGACGTTCTTTTCCTTGGGGACATGTTGGACTATTACTTCTTTGAAGTCCTCACATAGCTTTTTTACCCTTTCCAAATGTTTTTGAAGTAGAAGATCCCTGGCCTGGTGCTACCGTTAACCTGGGAGGTGACAACTTGGGAGTCAATGTTGATTTTGATTCTTGATGCTCCGACCTATTTGGCTAGGACCAGGCCTCCAATCATGGCTTCATACTCCGCCTGGTTGTTGGAAACCGGAAAATCGAACTTGATTGACTGTTCGTAGGCTACTCCTGTTGAATTTTTGAGGATGATGCCTGCTCCCCCGAACATTTGGTTGGAGGCTCCGTCGACGTGGAGCTTCCATTGTGTGCTCGTCAACTTGGGAGGACCTCCCGTGACTTCTACTAGAAAGTCTGCCATTTCTTGGGCTTTAATTGCGTGTCTAGGTTCATATTTCAAGTCGTACTGGGACAACTCGACCGCCCATGTAATCATTCGGCCCGCTAAGTCGGGTTTCTGCAAGACTTGACGAATGGCTTGGTCAGTTCTCAAGATGATCACATGTCTTTGGAAGTATTGTCTTAATCTGCGGGACGAGATCAACAAGGTATAGGCTAGCTTTTCTAGTTTGGTGTACCTCAGCTCCGCCCCTTGGAGCACCTTACTGATAAAGTACACTGGCAGTTGGGTTTTGTTTTCTTCCCGGACAAGGACAGCTGCCATGGCTTGTGTTGTCACGACCAAGTATAGGAATAGGGGCTCCCCTTCTTTTGGTTTGCTGAGCACGGGGGGTTCCGAGAGTATCTTTTTGAAGTGGTTGAACGCCTCCTCGCATGCTGGGGTCCATTCGAAGGCTATGCCTTTCTTCATTAGGTTAAAAACTGGAATGGCCTTTTCGCCCGAGGCTGCGAGGAACCGGGATTAGGCCGTGAGTTTGCCGGCTAGCCGCTGTATGTCTTTAACGCACCCTGGGCTCATCATCCTGAGGACGGCTTTATACTTATCTGTGTTGGCTTCTACCCCTCTTTGCGTTATCACGAAGCCTAGGAATTTTTCGGCTTCCATGGCAAACGCGCATTTGAGTGGGTTGAGTCTCATGTTGTGTTTCCGTAGTTCTTCGAAAACGACTTGGAAGTTATTAATCAGGTTCCTTGGTTCAGTTGTCTTTATCAGGATGTTGTCAATATATACCTCAACCATATTGCCGATGAGGTCGTTAAAGACCTTACTCATCAGCCTCTGGTAAGTAGTCCCTGCATTCTTCAATTCGAATGGTATTACCCTGTAGCAGTAAGTGCCTGTTGGTGTTATAAACACCATCTTATCTTCGTCAGGTCGGTGCATCTGGATCTGGTTATATCTTGAATACGCGTCCATAAAGCTCAGAAACCGGTATCCTACTACCGAATCTACCAAGGCATCGATGTTAGGGAGGGGAAAAGAATCCTTGGGGCATGCTTTGTTGAAGTCTGAATAATCGATGCACATTCTTCATTTTCCACTGGATTTTTTGACGAGGACAACATTTGACAGCCACGTCGAGTACTCGAGTTCCTTGATAAAACCGACTTCCAACAGGCCGATTGTCTGTTTGGCCACCTCGTTGGCCCTTCCTTGTGACATCTTCCTTCGTCGCTGTGCCATCGGCTTGACGGAGAGTCAGTGAGACATGACTTCAGGGTCTACCCCTGGCATGTTGGCCGAGGTCCAGGCAAAGAGATCGCTATTCGCCCTTATGACCTCCATGAGGGGACCTTTAAGTTCGTGAGGGAGGTTCCTGTTTACAAAGGTGAACTTCTCCTCCGTGTCGCCGACCTGGAATTTTTCCAAATCTCCTTCAGGTTCTGGCCTTGGTTTGTCGTCTACCCTTGCGTCTAAGTTCGCCAAGAATATTCCAGATGCATGTTTTGATTCCTTCCATAGGGAGAGGCTGGCATTGTCACAAGCGATTGCCGCTTCTAGGTCTCCCCTGATGGAGCCAATGGTCCCATCGTCCGTTATGAATTTCATTGTTAGGAACTTGATGCATATCACGACTGAAAACTCGTTGATGGTTTGCCTTCCTAGGATGACGTTATAAGCCGTGGAGTCTCTTATGAATGCCGCCATCAATCTAGCTTATACCACGAAGATTCTGATTAAGAGATCTAAGAGATACTCATTCAATCTAATGTAGAACGGAAGTATTTGTCAGGCACGCATTCATAGGGAATGATGATGATTGTCACGTTCATCACATTCAGGTTGAAGTGCGAATGAATATCTTAGAAGCGAAATAAGATGAATTGAATAGAAAACAGTAGTACTTTGCATTAATCTTTGAGGAACAGCAGAGCTCCACACCTTAATCTATGGAGTGCAGAAACTCTTCCGTTGAAAATACATAAGTGATAATGGAGTTCATTGGTCTCGGCCCCAGAGGGGAACCGGAGTAACCAAGACTACGAATACAATGATAAAAAGTTCTATTTATAATAAACTAGTCACTAGGGTTTACAGAAGTAAGTAATTGATGCATAAATCCACTTCCGGGGCCCACTTGGTG
>NC_029794.2:112450043-112451684 GCF_000816755.2 Arachis ipaensis | reverse complement strand
AATCTTCCATTGAGCTCCTTCCACACATATGTCCATGAGAACTTGGTCCAACCTTTGATTGAAGTTGACCCTTCTAGTGTAGGGGCTTTCATCTCCTTGCATCATAGGCAAGTTAAACGCCAACCTCACATTTTCCGGACTAAAATCCAAGTATTTCCCCCGAACCATTGTAACATAGTTCTTTGGATCCGGGTTTTTACTTTGATCATGGTTCTTGGTGATCCATGCATTGGCATAGAACTCTTGAACCATTAGGATGCCGACTTGTTGGATGGGATTTGTTTGAACTTCCCAACCTCTTCTTTGAATTTCATGTCGGATCTCCGGATACTCATTTCTTTTGAGTTTGAAAGGGACCTCGGGGATCACCTTCTTCTTGGCCACAACATCATAGAAGTGGTCTTGATGAGCTTTGGAGATGAATCTTTCCATCTCCCATGACTCGGAGGTGGAAATTTTTGTCTTCCCTTTCCCTTTTCTAGAGGATTCTCCGGTCTTGGGTGCCGGTAATGGTAATGGAAAAACAAAAAGCTTATGCTTTTACCACACCAAACTTAGAATATTGCTCGCCCTCGAGCAAGAGAAGAAAGAATAATATGAAGAAGAAGAAG
Organism: Arachis ipaensis; assembly: GCF_000816755.2. Classification (NCBI taxonomy): domain Eukaryota; kingdom Viridiplantae; phylum Streptophyta; class Magnoliopsida; order Fabales; family Fabaceae; genus Arachis; species Arachis ipaensis. Next base: position 112,451,073 of record NC_029794.2, on the reverse strand, counting down.
AAAATATGGAGAAGAGGGGGTAGGTGTGTTTCGGCCAAGAAGAGAAGAGAGGGTTGTGTTGTGTGAAAATGAGGAAGAATGGAGGGCTATATATAGGGAAGGGAGGGGGGTTTAAGTTTCGGCCATATGGGTGGGTTTGGGTGGGAAATTGTTTTGAATTTTGAAGGTAGGTGGAGTTTATTGGGGAGGTTTATGGGGAGGAGTGGGTGGATGTGGTGAAGGGTTATTAGGGAAGAGAGATGGAGGTGATAGGTGAAGGGTTTTGTGGAAAAGTGTTTATTAGGAATAGAGAATGATTGAGAAGAGAGAAGAGAGTGAGTGGAGGTAGGTGGGGATCCTGTGGGGTCCACAGATCCTAAAATGATCCTGTGGGGTCCACAGATCCTGAGATGATCCTGTGGGGTCCACAGATCCTGAGGTGTTCAAGGATTTACAACCTTGCACCAAATTAGGCATGTAAAATGCCCTTGTACACCTCTGTCCACATCAATCACAGCTCTTGCTGTGGCTAGGAAAGGTCTTCCTAGGATGATGGATTCATCCTCTTCCTTTCCAGTATCCAGGAGTCCAGGACTATGAAATCAGCAGGGATGTAAAGACCTTCAACCTTTACTAACACGTCCTCTACTTGTCCATAAGCCTATTTTCTTGAATTGTCTGCCATCTCTAATGAGATTTTAGCAGCTTGCACCCCATAGATTCCCAGTTTCTCTATTACAGAGAGGGGCATGAGGTTTATCCCTGAACCAAGGTCACACAAAGCCTTAAAGATCATGGTGCCTATGGTACAAGGTATTATGAACTTTCCAGAATCCTGTTTCTTCTGAGGCAATGTCAGTTGATCCAGATCACTTAGTTCATTGGTGAACAAGGGAGGTTCATCTTTCCAAGTCTCAATACCAAATAATTTGGTATTTAGCTTCATGATTGCACCAAGGAACTTGGCAGCTTGCTCTTCAGTAACATCCTCATTTTCTTCAGAAGAGGAATACTCATCAGAGGTCATGAAGGGCATAAGGAGGTTCAATGG
>NC_029794.2:112446928-112450033 GCF_000816755.2 Arachis ipaensis | reverse complement strand
TTTCATCACTCACAGTGGCCTTAGATAGATCAGAGACTAAGTTTGCTAGATTAGAAGTATTTTGTTCAGAGTTCTCTGTCAGTTACTGAGTGGATGATGGAAAAGGTTTACTATTGTTAAACCTGTATCTTCCACCATTATTAAAGCCTTGTTAAGGCTTTTGTTGATCATTCCATGAGAGATTTGGATGATTTCTCCATGATGGATTATAGGTGTTTCCGTAAGGTTCACCTAAGTAATTCGCCTCTGCTATTGCAGGGTTCTCAGGATCATAAGCTTCTTCTTCAGAAGATGCCTCTTGAGTACTGTTGGATGCAGCTTGCATTCCATTCAGACTCTGAGAAATCATATTGACTTGCTACGTCAATATTTTATTCTGAGCCAATATGGCATTCAGAGTATCAATTTCAAGAACTCCCCTCTTCATAGGCGTCCCATTACTCACAGGATTCCTCTCAGAAGTGTACATAAACTGGTTATTAGCAACCATGTCAATGAGTTCTTGAGCTTCTGTAGGCGTTTTCCTTAGGTGAATGGATCTACCTGCAGAAGTATCCAATGACATCTTTGATAGCTCAGATAAACCATCATAGAATATATCCAAGATGGTCCATTCTGAAAGCATGTCAGAAGGACACTTTTTGGTCAGCTGCTTGTATCTTTCCCAAGCTTCATAGAGGGATTCACATTCTTTCTGTCTGAAGGTTTGAACATCAGCTCTAAGCTTGCTCAGCTTTTGAGGAGGAAAGAACTTGGCTAAGAAAGCCGTGACCAGCTTATCCCAAGAGTTCAGGCTGTCTTTGGGTTGAGAGTCCAACCATATTCTAGCTCTGTCTCTTACAGCAAAAGGGAAAAGCATGAGCCTGTAGACTTCAGGATCTACTCCATTACTCTTAACAGTATCACAGATCTGCAAGAATTCAGTTAAGAACTGAAAAGGATCTTCAGATGGAAGTTCATGAAACTTGCAGTTCTGCTGCATCAGAGAAACTAGCTGAGGTTTCAGCTCAAAATTGTTTGCTCCAATGGTAGGAATGGAGATGCTTCTTCCATGTAAATTGGAATTAGGTGCAGTAAAGTCACCAAGCATTCTCCTTGCATTATTGTTGTTGGGTTCGGCTACCATCTCCTTTACTTGTTCGAAATTTTCAATAAGGTTGTCTCTGGATTGTTGTAATTTAGCTTCTCTTAGTTTTCTCTTCAGAGTCCTTTCAGGTTCTGGATCAGCTTCAACAAGAATGCCTTTTTCTTTGTCCTTGCTCATAAGAAAGAGAAGAGAAAAAGAAAAGAAGAGGAATCCTCTATGTCATAGTAAAGAGGTTCCTTATTGTTAGTAGAAGAAGAAAAGGAATAGGGGTGAAGAAGAATGAAGAATCCAAACACAAAGGTGATGATAGGAGCAGAGATGTGAAATGAAGAGAAGTGTTAGTAGATGAATAAATAAATAGAAGGGGATGAGAGGAGGAGAGAATTTTCGAAAATAATTTTTGAAAAAGAGTTAGTGATTTTCGAAAATAGTTTTTGAAAAAGGTTAGTAGTTTTTCGAAAATTCAAATAAAAAATAAAATAATTAGTCTAATTAAAAAGAAATTTTGAAAAAGAGGGAAGATTTTTTCGAAAATTAGAGAGAGAGAGTTAGTTAGGTAGTTTTGAAAAAGGTAAGAAACAAACAAAAAGTTAGTTAGTTAGTTGAAACAAATTTTGAAAAGATACGAAGTTAGGGAGTTAGAAAAGATATTTTGCAATCACTTTTTTGAAAAAGGTAAGATACGAAGATATTTTTGAAAAGATATGATAGAAATTAGTTTTTGAAAAAGATTTGATTTTTAAAATCTCAATTAATGACTTGATTCACAAGAAGTCACAAGATATGATTCTAAAACTTAAAGTTTGAATCTTTCTTAACAAGTAAGTAACAAACTTGAAATTTTTGAATCAAAACATTAATTGATGATGTTATTTTCGAAAATATGATGTAAAATTAAGAAAAAGATTTTTGAAAAATATTTTTGAAATTTTCGAAAATAACTAAAAAAAAATTGAAAAAAGATTTGATTTTTGAAAAAGATTTTGAAAAAGATAAGATTTTTTTTAAATTGAAAATTTGATTTGACTCATAAAAACAACTAGATTTTAAAAATTTTTGGAAAAGTCAACTCAAATTTTCGAATTTGATGAGAGAAAAGAGGGAAAGATATTTTTTTATTTTTGAATTTTTATGATGAGAGAGAAAAACAATGAAAATGATGCAATGCATGAAGATTTTAGATCAAAACAATGAATGCATGCAAGAATGCTATGAATGTCAAGATGAACACCAAGAACACTTTGAAGATCATGATGAACATCAAGAACATATTTTTGAAAAATTTTTAATGCAAAGAAAACATGCAAGACACCAAACTTAGAATTCTTTAATGCTTAGACACTAAGAATTCAAGAATGCATATGAAAAACAAGAAAAGACACAAAACATGCAAATGCAAAGATCAAACAAGAAGACTTACCAAGAACAACTTGAAGATCATGAAGAACACTATGAATGCATGAAAATTTTCGAAAAATGCAAGATGACTATGCAATTGACACCAAACTTATAACATGACTCAAGACTCAACCAAGAAACACAAAAATATTTTTGATTTTTTATGATTTTCTAAATTTTTTTGGAATTTTTTCGAAAATTATTTTGAAAAAGGAAAATAAGGATTCCAAAATTTTTAATATGAATTCCAGGAATCTTATGCTCTTTAGCCTAAAGCTCCAATCAAAGGGTCAGGCATGGCTTAATAGCCAGCCAAGCTTTAGTATGTAACTCAGACATGACACGCCTGACATGCCCTACACAGAAGAATTAGACATGGCTTTACAGCCAGCCAGGTTTCCACATGCTTCATGAAACACTAGAATTCATTCTTAAAAATTCTGAAGAAAAATATATTTTTGAAAACATTTTTATTTTAAAAATTTTTTTTTTCGAAAACAAAGGAGAAATTTTTGAAAGAATTTTGAAATTTTTTTGAAAATAAAACAAAAAGAAAATTACCTAATCTGAGCAACAAGATGAACCGTCAGTTGTCCAAACTCGAACAATCCCCGGCAACG
>NC_029794.2:112445846-112446772 GCF_000816755.2 Arachis ipaensis | reverse complement strand
TCGTCTAAACTCGGCCAAAGTATGAACTATTATATATTGCTGGAAAGCCCTGGATGTCTACTTTCCAATGCAATTGAAAGCGCGCCATTTTGAGTTCTGTAGATCCAGAAAATCTATTTTGAGTGCAGGGAGGTCAGAATCCAACAGCATCAGCAGTCCTTCTTCAACCTTTGAATCTGATTTTTGCTCAAGTCCCTCAATTTCAGCCAGAAAATACCTGAAATCATAGAAAAACACACAAACTCATAGTAAAGTCCAGAAATGTGAATTTAACATAAAAACTAATGAAAACATCCCTAAAAGTAACTAGATTCTACTAAAAACATACTAAAAACAATGCCAAAAAGCGTATAAATTATCCGCTCATCAGAGCCGCTCCATGTCTACGCCTGATCCCCATAGACGGCACCAATATTCGTCACCTCGGGTGTTTTATGGGTCGATTAGAGCTGAGTCAAGAGTTAAGGAAAGATTCGGGTAGACCTAGTCCAGGAGCAGTGATTAGGATGGACCCTTCGGGGGTGCCAGCGAGAGGATGGAGAGGAGGGTAGCCACCTGCAACGACACTCTAACGCCCAAGTCAATGTCCGTACGAGGTAATTTCCAATTAGGGTAAGGATGTGACATACCTTGGGGGGGAGGGTAGGTCCCTTCCCCTTTTATAGCCTGTATCTGGGTAGGCCCTTTTGTGGCCAGGCCCATCAGCCAGGAAGCTTCTGCGAGCTGTCCTGGTCCACATAGAAAGGTGGAGGATGAATAATTTGGCTTCCGCGACGGGTCGGGGAGGCTCCAGAGTCTTCTTCTCGGGTCCCAACCCAGCGAGTCGGCGGATTGGGCAGGAGGCCGTCCCTTGTAGCAGGTTGATTCGGTCCCCGAGTTGGGTGCCGGGTTCCGATCCGTCAGGTCGGTGGGCTGGGCCGTAACAT
>NC_029794.2:112444956-112445711 GCF_000816755.2 Arachis ipaensis | reverse complement strand
TAACATACATAAGATTTTTTTATTTAAATTATTTAAATATAATTTTTATGAAATTGTGTAATCTGAAGAGTATTAACGCATATTTATAATTGGCCACATCTCGAATCCAGTACTCCAAATCACCTTAAACACATATCCCGAATACACTGTATCCTGGATATGAAAAAGCGAAACAAACTATAATTCTAGTGCTCCCGAGATATAGGCAAAACACAGTGATCGGGTACTGGGTACTAGGGGTGTAAGTTATCGAATCAGACCGAAAAATACCGTAAAACTGAACCGAAAATTACAACAACCAAATGAAAAACCGAAAAAATTGGTTTTTTTTGTTTTTTTTTAATTAAACCGATCGGTTCAGTTCAGTTTTTGATTGGTTTGATAGAAACCAAACCAAACCGAATCGAACCAAACCGAAAAAGATGCTGCATAGTGATTGTTTTTACTAATTTACCCTTTCTGATTTAACCTAGGTATAAAAGCCTAAATCTAAATACCCTCACTCTCTTTTCCTTTCACTCGTGCAGTCACCCACTCACCCTCAGTCCTCACTACTCACACAGACACCCACTCTCCCAGACACCCACAAGCCATCTTTCATTCTTCCATTCTTCATCCTCCATGCGGCCATGCCTGAGAGAATGAGACCCTGAGAGAGCCAGAGAGCCAGAGAGCATCGTCCACTATCAAGGAACTCTTCCATCGTTGCTCGAAGTCGTGGCAAGTCATCCATTCATCTCCGTCGCAGGCTCGCA
>NC_029794.2:112430148-112444914 GCF_000816755.2 Arachis ipaensis | reverse complement strand
TCCTCGTGCAATCCTGAGTCCACGCCGTCCTCCAGTCATAAGTCATCGCAACAAACCCTAAGTCGTGGCAAGAAACCCTAAGCGGAGCAGCACTCCAGTCGCCGAGTAGCACTCTGGTCGCTCGAGCCCTCTCCTGCAAAAAGCACCTGAACAATGTCATCTTCGGAGGTTAGTATTTGATTTTCAAATTTTTTTAATTGATTAGTTAGATTAGTTAAATTCACAATTCATTATATTGCCATAGTATATCAAATTTAATTTGTCCTGATTGTTGTTGCTGGTCTCTTCTTAATTAAGAAGATGAGTTTGATTTCTAATTTGTCTCTGAGAATTGTTATTGGCTTGTGCTTAATTAGGAAGACAAGTTTGATTAAAATTATTGTCTTTGATTGTTGTTGCTAGTTTGTGCCTAATTAAAAAGATGAGTTTGATTGAGATTTTTCTGCAGAATTTTTGTTGTTGTTGCTTTTACCGAAATTTGTACTCGATGAGTGATGATAAAAAGTGAGTTACTATCTGTTCTGTTTGTCTTGTTTACCAAACTCTGGTCTTTGTTTTATCCAATAAAAAGTTAACAATTTTTCTTAGTTTCTACTAAACAGCTTTAATTATTTGGTTAATTTGTTTGCTGACATGGTGTCTGATGAACGGATTTTGACGGTTTAGAATTTCACAATAAATTCTCGTTGCAAGTATAGTATATAAACCAACAAAGAATTCTTTCATGCAAAAAATTGTTTGTCACAAGTAACAAACCCCAATAAAAATAATAACCGAAGTATTCAAATCTCGGGTCGTCTCTCAAGGAATTGCAGGAAAGTATGTTACTATTGGTTATGGAAAAGTACCTTTTGGGATTTTGAATAAGGAACAAGAAAAGTAAATTACAAGAATTAAACTAATAGTTAAGAAAGGCTCTTTGCAAGGTATGAGAACTAGAAGTCCTATCCTAGTTATCCTTATCAATTGTGATGAGAATTGTCCATGGCTCCCACTTAGTTAACCTCTAACTATGCAGGAAAGTCAATTGGATGAATCAATTTGATTCCTCAAGTCCTAGTCAACTCCTAAGGAAAGACTAGCTTCATAGGGATCCAAATCAACTAGCAACTTTCAATTATCAATCAACAAAGGAGTTTCATAACTCAAGAGTCACCAATTACTCAACTAAAATCAAGAGGAGAAAAATCTAAATTAAAATCCTACCAAGCATTTTATCAAACACTCGGAAGGCATAACATAAAAACATAGAAAAGCAATAAGAGATAATAAAATCCAAACAACCAATTGAAAGCATCAAAACATAAATTGAAGAAATTAATCATAAATATGAAATACCTCAAATTGTATTAAATAGAAAAACAAATCTAACATGAGAATTTATAAACTAAAGTAGTAACACAAAGTAATCAATAAGGTAAATAAATAAACTAGAATGTTAGAACAAATAAGAGTAGAAGAAAAACTAAATTAAGGTAAAGTAGAAATCTAAAATTGAAAATAGCTAAACCTAAGAATCCTAAAACCTAGAGAGAGGAGCCTCTTTCTCTAGAAAACTACATCTAAACCTAAAATTATGTAAATGAATGTTGTCTCAATGAATGAATGATTGATTCCCCCACTCTGCAGCCTCTAATATGTGTTTTCTGAGCCGAAAACTGGGCCAAAAGAAGCCCAGAAATTGCCTCCAGTGTCTTCTGCAATTTCTGCACGTGGCGCATGTCACGTGTACGCGTACATCACGCGTACGCGTCAGGTACGCGCACGCGTCGCTGTGCAATCTCGCTTATCACGCGTATGCGTCAAGTACGCACACGTGTTGCCATGAAAATCTCCAAATCACGCGCACACATGAGCCATGCATGCGCGTCGCTCCTCGCTGGTTATCTCCTCTATTTCTTATGCTCCTTCCATTTTTGCAAGCTTCCTCTCCATCCTCTAAGTCATTCCTGCCCTATATAGCCTGAAAACACTTAATACACAGATCACGGCATCGAATGGTATAAAGGAGAATTAAAATACACAATTTAAAGGTTTAGGAAGCAAGTTTTCAACCATAGAACAAAATTGGGAAGGAATTGTAAAATCATGCAATTTGTATGAATAAGTGTGCAAAGACTTGATAAAAACCACTCAAATTAGCACAAGATAAACCATAAAATAGTGGTTTATCAATCTCCCCACACTTAAACATTAGCATGTCCTCATGCTAAGCTCAAGGAGATCAAAATAATAATTGCGGAAAAGTAATACTCATGAAATGCAACCTATATATGAATGCAACTATATGCTAAGATGTTTCTATCTACTTGGTTAAAAGTAAATAAGTTCTCTAAGACAAACATAAATTAGATTCCACTAATTCAAATTACACAGTAAAAGACAGGTAAACTTGTAAGAAGATAACTCATGAAAGCATAAAACATAGAATCAAGTATTGAACCCTCACTGGTAGTGTATATGCACTCTAATTGCTCAAGTGTCTAGGGTTATTCACTCTACTCTTCTCTAGTCATGCTTTCTAAAACCTTGTTCTTCATCTAACTAATCAAGAAATATTTAGTGTACAAATGCAAACATCATGAGGTCTTTTCAAGGTTGTAATGGGCTAAGGTCAGGGTGAGGATATATGTATGGCCAAGTGAGCTATAATATGAATCTTTGACTAACCTAATCTCTCACCTAACACACACACACACTCTATGTAATTCTAAAATCAAGCCTAGCCACCCAAAATTTCCACTTTTACATCACATACTCATGTATCAAATTTTCTTTAATTTCACCACTTATGCATTGATCTTTTATTAAACTTAGTATTGGGGTAATTTTTGTCCCCTATTTATTTATTTATGTATTTGTATTATTATTTATTTATGCTTTTTTTTCTTTTTTTCTCTTTTTTTTTTGAACATAAAAGTGAACATAATATATCAATGCACATGGTTTTTCTGGTCTCACATGAGTATGCAGCCCAGTTCCCAATACTTTTATCAATAAAACACAACACAATTTCATCAATCCAAGTTCCCATAATTCTCCACACTTAATTGATACACAATCTCTATCTTAAGCTAACCAAAGATTCAATTGGGGTAATTAATTATTTTTCCACTTAAGGCTAGTGATGTAGTAAAATACAGAACAAATGAGGATTAAAAGACTCAAAGTGGTGAACAAAGGTAATTGAAGTGGTAGGCTATTTGGGATAAGTGAGCTAATAACAAATGATGGCCTCAATCATATGTATGCATGCAAATACACTAAACAATGGACATATAGAATGGAACAAAGCAAAGATTGCAATCATAGATAAGAAAACACACAGGAATAAAAATCATGGTTAAATAATGTAACCATATAATTTAGCTCAAAATCTCACAGGTTGTGTGTTCTTAGCTATAAACCATGTTCCAAATTACAATCTTCAAACAAGTTTAACACAAATTTTTAATTTGAATTGGTGAAATATTATAGAATAGGGTCTTGAAAAGAAAGTTGTTACTTCAACCAAGCAGAACATACATGCAAGCACTATTATCATGCAATCTAACATATCTAACAACAGAAAAAATAACATATTGGTGTTGAGAAGAAAATAACTAACCCACGGAAGTCGGTATCGAGCTTCCCACACTTAAATATTGCACCGTCTTCGGTGCATGCTAAGATGTGCAAGTGGACGGGTGGCTCCAACTAACACTTTTTCCAAAGAATGTGCATAGGAACTTGTTTGTTGCCCCATGTAAAAGTTTTCCGTTTCCCTTTTTTATGGCCATCCTGAAAGAAGAGAAAAGGGAAAAAAAGTAACCCAGAAATAAAGATAAGAAAACAAATAAAGTATGGGTGGGTTAATGCCAAATAATGAGGGTCTCTATTACATGGTAGCTACAACATGCAAGTGAGAAAACAGTAGAAGCAAATGGCATATCAATAGTGCAAAAAAATTGCAACAAAGGGGAAGAGAGAGTGGGTCATGAAAGACAATATAAATTCATGTCAATGCAAAAGGAACACAGGTGTCATAAAAGATTAGCATTGACTTAAATAATATTACCCAATTAAAATAAAACAAGTCATGAAGCACCAGAATAATGCAAGAGATATTCAACAGTTAAGCAAGAAAATTCAACACCGAAGAAAAAGTATCAAATTTAGAAAAGAAAATAAAAATATGCACAAAATTAAAATGCAATGAGTGAAGGTATGTAAATGCAATAAGGAAAATAGGATGAAAGAGAATAAGGATGAGAAGTTAAAGAAATGAAGACGAAGGAAGTAAGGAAGGAGAAAGAAGGAAGGAGAAAGGAGTAAGAATTGAAAAGCATGGCGCGACGCGTGCGCGCGCATCACGCGTACGCGTGCAAATTGAAATGGCCATGCGACGCGTAAGCGTTGCCCACGCGTACGCGTGGGTGCCCGAAGAAGAAAAGTGACGCGCGAGCGTTGATCACGTGTACGCGTGACAACTCGCGCGATTCCAGCACAGTGGCAGCCCAACTTTTTGTTCAATTCGCTCCTTACGCCGATTTTCATGCCCACGCGTACGCGTCGCTGACGCTTACGCGTGGGTTCAAAAATTTGCAGGGGACGCGTACGCGTGGGGTGGCTTGTGCGTCACGCACCCCTCCCGCGCGTCTCCATCGCAACTCTCTGTTCATTTTCAATGTGTTGCGCATACACAAACGACTCGTGCACGTTGTAGATACTTGCGCGTCGATTCCTCTTTTTTTTTACCTATGAAATATGAAGCAAAATAATGGTAAACATGCAGAATTGGAAATTAACACTGACAAAAATAAAATAAAATAAAACTAATAAAAAGGAAGATCATACCATGGTGGGTTGTCTCCCACCTAACACTTTTAGTTAAAGTCCTTAAGTTGGACATTTGGGGAGCTCCTTGTCATTGTGGCTTGTGCTTGAATTCATCTTGAAACTGCCACCAACGCTTGGACTTTCAATAAGCTTCAACATCTCCAAATAAATTCACCAAGCCTTGATGAAGTTCTTTACAAGCTTCGAGCTCCCAAAGTTGATCCTCTTGTGTGCCAGGATCACAAATCTTGTTTCTACACTCGTCTTCAAGTTGATCATCATTGTTCCAACCGGGTGGTTTAGCCTTGGAATTCTCATTTAAGCAACCAAACATCCTCCTAGACCCAATCAATTGAGAATTATACCAACCCTTACAATTAGGCCTTGAGCTTCCAACCATAACGAACCTAGGATGCTGTTGCCAACCGCTAACCATCTCCCTTTTACTCTTAAAACCGCATATAGCTCTAAGTTGTCCATCCGTTTCAAGTAGACCATATTCAAGTGGGAAGGTACAGTTTAAGAATAAGAATTTTACCCACTTGAATGTTGTGTTGGATGGTAATGGCTTGGGGGGAGTATCTCCAGTGGCAGCCTTGCCAATGTATGCTTCACTCTCTTGGGCTCCTCTTTGATGATCTCCACCTCTTGACAAGCTTCTGCAACATTAACCTCTTCCTCTAGTTCAATGGGAGAGGGTTCAATTGTAGGTAGAAACTCATTAATTATTGAACCCATCTCATGATCAACCTCCTCAAAGTCTTCAACCATGATATGCCTTGGTGGTTGTACACCCTCCTCAACATCAATTTCAAGCCTCTTGGAGGGAGGTTCTATGACTGGAGGTTCCCATGGAGGTTCCGCATCTCCTAAGTCTTCAACCACTTCCTCTTCTTCAATAATTTCGGCTTTCTCCGCTTGCTCTAGTACAAAATCCAACTCCTCCTTGATGACCTCCACCTCTTGACAACTTTCTTCAAGAGTCTCTCCTACCTCCACCTTTTGGGCCTCCTCTTACTTCTCTTGAAGTATGTATGCATGAACCCGATCCATTACGTCCCTAAGACGATCCCTTCTCTCTTGTTCCATGTCAATAGCGTAATTTGGATCATGTTGCTCTTGGATTGATGGACATGGGTGAAAAGGAAGTGCACTAGAGCTTGAGGGTGGGAGTAAAGGATGGATCCACACGGGATATAAGAGCTTGGAGAGTAGAAGTGAGACTAGTGAAAGTAGAGATGAGTGTGGTTTGAAGCTCCTGTTGCCCTCGACGAATAATACTAAAGGTATCATCTATGGGAGCTTGAGTTGGATAGGAGGGTTCACTTGTTGGGAGAAAGGGCTCATAATAGGAAGGTGGTTCTTCTTGGTAAAGATATGGAGATGGTGAATATTGAGGTGGTGGTTCTTGGGGGTAGTTGTGTTGGAATTGGGGTGGGTCTATGTATGGTTTATATGGTTCATATGGTAGTTGGTTAGGTGGATATGGACTGGGGTCATATGGAGGCGAATGGTGGAAAGGGGCTTGTGAGTATGATAGTTCAAAGTTATGTTGAAGAGGTGGTTCATAAGTATATGGTGGGTCTTGTTGGTAACTACAAGGGGGTCCACCATATCCATCGTCCTAGTACGCACCTCGGAATGGTTCTTGCTCATAGTAAATTGGTGGAGGTTGATTGTCACGAAAAGGTCCACCGTAACCATTGTTTTGGTATGCATCGTAGAGTGGTTGTTGCTCATAGTGCATTAGAGGGGGGTTGTTGCCAAGAGGGTTGATCAAATCCTTGTGGCTCCTCCCATCTTTGATTGTTCCAACCTTGATGCATGTTCTCATTGTAGCTTCCATTCCCTACAACATAATTTTAACCAAACTCGTAACCAAATGGATGAGAATTCATAGTAACAAAATAAAGTAAAAACAAAAACTAATAAGAAAATAATGAGAATAAATTCCTAAAACTAGAAACAACTAACAAAGAAACGAAAAAGCAAAATTATTCACAATAACCAATAATAAGACACAGGTTTACAATTCCCCGGCAACGGCGCCATTTTGATGAACGGATTTTGACGATTTAGAATTTCACAATAAATCCTCGTTGCAAGTATAGTATCTAAACCAACAAAGAATCCTTTTATGCAAAAAATTGTTTGTCACAAGTAACAAACCCCAATAAAAATAATAACCGAAGTATTCAAACATCGGGTCGTCTCTCAAGGAATTGCAGGGAAGTATGTTGCTATTGGTTTTGGAAAAGTATCTTTTGGGGTTTTGAATAAGGAATAAGAAAAGTAAATTGCAAGAAAAGAGGAATTAATCACATAAATACATTAATATTACAAAATATACTAATATACTTGACAAATAAGTAAGACATGATACAACAATGCCTTTTGATCGATTTTAGAATACGTCAAGCAACATGTAGAGATGAATTAATAGCATAAACATAGATAAGATGACAACACTGAAGGTTCAAATAATCATTGAATACAATGCAAAGCTACTTATTTATTGAGATCTCACATTATACAAACAACTTTCATGACTTAAGTTTGCACATTTTCAATAAACAATTGTAACCAATGTTATTTTTTATTTTACTATGATATGTACAAATCACTTATAGTACAAAACTACAAACTAACTGGAAATAGATATGAGCTTGGATGCATGATTATATAGTGTAGTGAGGTGAATTTTTGTCTCTGTTGTTAACATGAGATTATACAATGCTCCCTCTGTGGATTTGTCTCCAAGAAACATTATGATATTTATGAATTCACAAAATGTTTACTCTAGGGAACTATAGAGCATACATATTGGACTAGGCAAGTAATGCTTAACTAGTTTCACTTTGTACCCTAAACACCAATTAAATCACACGAACCAAAATTAATTTGAGGGAAAACAGCACAGTTCAATGCTTATGAGTTTACTGAGAAAAAAATTGCAACAGCAGCAGAACAACTACAGTGTTGTTGGTAGAAGGACCCAAACAGAGAATCCATTGGGAAGCTGAGTGTGAAGTTCCACTCCAAAGGAGATGTGAAGCCTGACGAGGAAGACATGAAGAAGGGTAAGGCCAAGGGTGAAGCTCTCTTCAAGGCTATTGAGGGTTACGACTTGCCCAATCCTGCTCAATATTAGAACACTTTGTTCAATGTTGCAGTTGTTTTTTCTGGGCATGTTTGTGTGCAAGTGTTTCAAGTAATTGGTTTTTTCTATGTAATCTAAAACACAAAACACAAAACATACAACCCTGAGCTAAATAATCAAATAATCATCTACAAATTTTACAAAAACACAAAGCAGCAGCAGCAGCACAGCAAAGCCAGAACCCAAAAATCAAATAATCATTCAACGATCTCAATCAAAACACAAAGCAACAGCACAGTAGAGCCACAAAACACACTGCAACACACCAGAACCCAAAACCTACAGTAGCACACCAAAGTCAGAGAAAATCAATGACTTCAACAAAACACAAAACCCTATAATCATTCAATGATCTGTTGATTTCAGAACAGAGATTCAAAAAAAAAAAACAAAATCGAAGAACAAGTGCACACCAAAGCCACTGACCTTCGAGACAATCGTGACGAGGCAATGGCGACAGGACGACCGCGAGTAGGGCGAATCCAATGGAGGATGGGCGCCGATCCATACATACAAATCTGTACAGCAATCAGAACCATACATACAAAGAAGACCGAAGAACGAAGAACGAAGACCGAAGACCGAAGAAGAAGAATTGAAGAACCAAACTTCAAGCCAAGACCCAAGAAGAATTGAAGAAATATGGAACAAAAATTGAAGAAGAAGTTCAGAGAAGTTATATATAGTGTCACATATAAGGTTCATGAGTCTAAATTTTAGAGGCAAAACATTTTAAAGAAGTGAAGAATATAATGAGATTGAGTTTTCTCAATTTAGGTTCAATTTTTAAAGATATGTTAATCTTGAAAATGTAATTTCAAAGATTAGTAATGAGTTTAAATGTTCTTCTTTTAAATTTTTCATAGTCAAAATATATTTATAATATATTATGATATTTTTTTTAGAAACTACCACTCTTTTGGTGTGTCAATACAATACCATTAATGAGAATAACTAAAAAAAATCCATAGTTAAATTAAAAAATATTGCTAATAGTAAATTATACTTTTAAATTATTAATCTAACAAAAACTGTGTTCTAAAGAATACTATCAGTTGTACTAAACAATTTTATTAACGTTGTAATAAAATATCTATTAAGAATAATTTAAGATTTGACAAATATTTTAATCAATTATGTGAAGTTATCACGAACAAATAATAAATAGTAGCTTTATTTGTGTATAATTTTAAATTATTAATACCTAAACAATTCTGTAAAATATTAACAGTTGCACTAAAAATTTTATTAACGTATAAAAAAAATACTCATCAAATTAAAATTTAGTTGTTAATGAATATAAATTTATATATAAAACAAAGATTCCGGACCGAGTTTCGGATTGGGTCGAATCTTCAACACTCTTACCTGACAGGCTGACAGGCTAACACCAAACTCTTCAACGTCTTTCCACCGCCTCAATAGGAAAACCGCGTGAAATCAACGCGACTATGTTTTTAATCGCATCAGAAGTCAGAACCGTTCATTCTCTCACCCACCGAGTTAATCATAGCCGCCCATCCTCACCCATCCCTTCGTATATAAACACCTGCGTTTTCTTAATTCTCTTACTACTGCATTGTAGGTTATTTTGAAAGCGTTGGTGCAATGGTTTCGGTTGAGTCTATCTTTTAGCTAATTCTACTCTTCCTCACATTTGTGAATATTTGCTTTAATAGTCTTCGTGTTGTTCTCTATGGTTCCCGATTTCAAGATTTCATCCATGATCTAGAACATTCAATATGTTTTTGCTGTGAATTACAATCAGATTCCTTTTATAGAACTGTATTCGAATTTGTGGCTTGTGGATTTGCCTCAGGGAGAAGAACTACGTGATGAACATATGAACGGGTGTTATTCTTGTTTGCTAGATTGGAATTATGATTTTCTCTACTTAGGTGTGGCTAATTCTTCTGGTTGATCTGTTAGCTGAATTGAAGATCTTTTCCGATCTGGAAGTTTGTTTGAGCTCTTCTAATTTGATGATCTGTTCTGTTACGGTTCTGTGTTGTTGAACATGACCTCTTTTTTTCACGGAACTGTTTGCCTGATTGTTCAGGCGAGATCTCGATTGTGAATGCTTGCTTTTTGTCGGTGATTGGAGGATGAATTCTGCTTCTTCCTAGATCCAAAGAAACTGAGAACTCTCTTTATCCTAGCTTTTTCTGAAACTTCTCCTATTCTTCAACTATTGTTCTTGTGTAGAGATTTAGCTACGGTTTTGCTGGTCGAACATGGCTTTTCTTTTACGGGACTGTTTTCCTGATTATTCAGGCGATCTAGATTGTGAACGGTTGCTTTCTGTTGGTGATTGGAGGATGAATTCTGCGTTTGCCTAGATCCGAAGAAACCGAGAACAAATCCTTGCTTTTTTTTTCCCCCTAAAACTTCTATTCTTCGACTGTTCTTATCACTATTATTGTAGGGGGATTTAGCTTCGGTTTTGCTTGGTTTGCAGTGTATTTGGGAGGTTGGAGATTTGTAGATTGGAGATATTGGAAAGAATTTTCGGCAATTTTCGATATGGACGACTAGATATCTAATTCCGTAAAACAGAACAAATCCTCTACTTTTACCCTTTTTTAGATTCAATTATAAATAAATTATAAATCATGCATGTGAATTAAAATGTGAATCTATATTCTATGCAGCGTTGTCCATCTTGAAGCGTGGTTGTTTTGAGTGCGACACATACAGAGGATAGAGATCAAGAACAGTTTTTCTAAGCTTTCTTTCCCTGCATTTTTTTCCCAACCTACTGTGCTAGCATTGTGAATTAAATGTGGATGTGTTTCCTATGCAGTTTTGTCTGATCCTGGTCGATATGTTTCTTGCACTTGTCTGGTTCATTTGTTTAAGTTTTGCTCTTTTTTTTTTTAAATTTAAATAATTGGCTTTGGTTCTTTGTTGTTTCCTTTATAATTCTGTCCTTCTTGGAAATCGGTTTATGTTTCTCTTTTTTGCTTTAGGAACCAATTGAAGGATTGAAGGATATGGGGATTGCACTTAGGCGATGTGTCCAAGATTCTGAAATTGATAATTCCCTTCTAACATATGCATCAATTTTTTTTTAGGATTAAATAATAGTTTGATTACGGAGTTATCTTGTTTATGGCCTGCAATGCTTTAAATTGGTTGCAGAAATCTGGAATAATGGATAGAAGATATATGGCAGGAAGGCTCAAAATAAAAAACAGGCTCATAATCTGATTAACTTTTCTTTTTTAACTATCTTGCGTTAATGGTCATGCAAAATTAAATTTGAACTTGTTCTCTTGCAGTGCTATTGTTTTGGTCAAGTAACATTGTACCTGGAGTTTGGACGCACTGGGATCTCTTGTCTCTTGGTTTTTTATTTTTTTGCTAGTTCATATGCATAAGTATGCAGATATCAATTGAATTTTCATCTAGTCACCAAAACAATTGAATTTCGTCTGTTCATTCGCAGTGTTGTCTTCCAATCATACTTTTGGCAACAGGCATTCATGTATAATGGTGACTTCTAACTGGCTTTAGTGTTCTCTGTGTCTAGCGTCTTTGTTCCTGTGCATTTCATTTCTTTGATGTTCTTCATATTGCTTGGGGAGGAGTGTTCTTTGATTTGTTTTTCCTGTGAATTTTTATAGAACTATTATTGGATTTGTGGATTTTGGATTTACTTAGCTGCTGATCAAGATGCTTCTTTCTGGATTCGATAATCTTGGGAATGGTTACAGTTTCACAGGGAAAAGAACCAGGCGATGAACATATGGACAGGGTGCTATTCTTGTTTGCTGGATTGGAATTGTGATTTTCTCTCTTCAGGTGTAGCGAATTATGTGGATGATGTGTTGGCTTCGTTTAAGATCTTTCTTGACCCAGAAGTTTGGTTGAGCTTTTCTAATTTGATGATCTGGTTCAGGGATAGTTGTGTTGTTTGAACATGGCTTTTCTTTCATGCAGCTGTTGATTGTTAAAGGCGACATTATCTGGATTATGAATGCTCGCTTTTTGTTGGGGTTTGGAGGATGAATTCTACTTTTGCCCAAAAGAAACTGAGAACTCTCTGAATCCTTGTTTTTTTTCCTGAAAATTCTCCTATTCTGTACTGTTCTTATTCCCGGAGAGATTTAGATTTGCTTGTTTTTGCTTGGTTTGCAGTGTATTTTGCAAGACCCGAGGACCATATATCTAATTCCATAAAAGCAATCTGATTCTCTATACATTTTATTTCCTTGATCATTTAACTAAATATTAAAGCAGCATGCATTGTGAATTAAAATGTAGCTATATTCTATGCAGCATTGTAGCCTTGTTGTTGAGCACGAAGCATACCGTGAATGGAATCTAGTTTCCTAAAACAGTTTTTCGAACTCTTCCTTTCCTTTTTGTTCATTCCAACCTACTGTGCTAGCAGCATTTGAATTAAATGTCGTTGGTTTCCTGTGCAGTGTTGTCCAATCATGGGTGTTGAGTGCATCCTGGTGATATGCTTTTGCACTTGCCTGGTTCATTTGTTTAATTTTTGCTTTTTTAAATTTTAAATTTGCTACTGTGTTATTTCCTTTGTTATTTTCTCGTGCTTGGAAATCGGTTTTTGTTTCTCTTTTCCTTAGGAACCAATTGAAGGGTATGGGATTGCACCGAGACTGTTCAAGATTCCGAGATTGATATGTCCTTGTTATATTATTCTTTTTTCTTTCTATCCCCTAAATATTATAAAAATAACTTGATTATATAGTTGTTTCACGTTGTTTATGACCTCCAATGCTTTTCATTGGTTGCAGTGATTTAGAATTTTGGAAAAGGAAGATATGATTTGGAAAAAAGCTCTGGAAAAATAATACAGGCTCATGATCTAGATTAAACATGTCTTCTCTACTGAATTTTTCTGCCATATTTATTATTTAGCATTAATGGTTCGTGCAAAGTTCAATTTGAACCTGTTTTCTTGCAGTGTTACGATCGTTAACATTGTCCGTGTAACCGAGTTAGATGTGGAGTTGGTGACTTGTTCCTGGAGTTTGAGGAGTTGGTGACTTGTACCTGGAGTTTGAATGCCCCGGATCTTTTCTATTGTCTCTTCTATTTTCTTTCCATGTATTTAGTATGAACATGTCAATTCCTGTTCCTTTGCAGTGTTGTCTACCGATCGATACTTTTGACTACCATACTCATTCATATGGTGACTTCTACCTCGGTATATTGTTAGTTTTGAGAATGACGATAGGCCCAACCTGTTGTTCCCTCATCCTATTTGTTGACACACTTTCAAGATAGGAGAGTAAGCGTTTAATGAGCACTTATTGGTCGTCGCTGACAGTATCATATATACTCAATTTTGCTTTTTATCGCTTTTTATTTTTGGCCGAGCACATAAAAGTTATTGGATTCGATGACACGAATTGTATAGTTGTTTATGCTTCCAGCTATCTCTCAGCAGAATCACACGGTGTATCGGTTGTGGGGGGTTATCAGTTCTCAGTCTCACTAATAAGGATAAGAGGATTTGATTTTAGTTCAACTTTTTTTGGTGGTGTTTTCTCTTTGGATGAAGTATTGGAATTTGAATCGTGAAGATGCTTTTGTGCAGTTAAACGACCGAGTGTATTGGAGATTAACTTTGGGGGTTCAGGAGCAAGATTTTGTTCTCAACAAACTGTGCCATTGGTTCTCACACTTGTGTTTTTGTTTGATCTGGTCTTCCATCAGTTTGACAAGCTGTTTCTTTCATTTATTTTCAGCTCTCTGCATATGCGTTTGCCATAATTGGTCACACTACCCTTAATTGGAGAATTTTGCTTGAACGCTGTGAGGGGTCTGAATTATGTTAAAACTGTTATGGATTGTTGTGATGGCCTTAAACTGTTCTTGCATGTTAAGTATTGAAGGATTTTCTGTTATTAGGTTTTGTCTTGATTTTACTTCACTACTAAGGGAAACTGTAACCATGATGTCTTTGATTTCACTTTCTATTAGGGAAATTGCAACTATGATTTTGTTTTTTGTGCATAACTAGAAACTTCTTTTCTGTTCATCTCTTTCACTCTTCCATATTGAGTACCATGTGTTTGGCAGCATCTGGAAATTGTAAGTCGACTTTGAAATATTGAAGGACCTCTTCTTGGATGGTTTAACTAGGATTTTCTACCTAAATGAGTGACTTCAGAATGGTGGTTTTCAAATTTTTGTCCTATAGTTTTTAAAGCTTCTCCTTGTCTGGATTTTCAACTTAATCTTGTCTTTTGTTCTACGTTTGGCTCTCTTATATATTCGGCAGGAACAGGGATTTGTATTTGGACTTGGGTATTGAAGGACCTAAGCATAACTGGTGACTGGTTTTTCTGGATCTTCACCTTAATCTCTTTTGTTTTTCTACGGTTCAGTGTCTTATGTTTGGCAGGAGCATGGATTTGCAATTGGACTTTCTATGGGTTTTAAATCTTCAACCTAAACATCACTTTGGAGTACTGAAGGATTTAAGTATAATTGGGACTGGTTTTTAAAGCTGCTGCATTTTTGTTTGGATTTTCAAAAATTCTCTTTCGTTCGGTAGGATAAGGGATTTGTAATTGGACTCTGGGTGTTAAGGACGCAAGTATAACTGATGACTTTAACTGGTTATTAATTTTTTCTTTTGTGGATTTTCACCATGATTTCTTCCATTCTTCTGGGGTTCAGTGTCTTATGTTTGGCAGGAGCTGGGGTTCAATTTGGAGTATCGAAGGATTTAAAGTATAACCGGGACTGGTTTTTAAAGCTTCTTTGTTTGGATCTTCAACTTAATTTTTCTTCTCTTTTTTTCTACG
>NC_029794.2:112403567-112430056 GCF_000816755.2 Arachis ipaensis | reverse complement strand
TCCGATCTTCTACATTTGGCTAATATATTCAGCAGGTTTAGGTGTTGAAGGATCTAAGTGTAACTGGTGACTTCTAACTGGTTATTAAAATTTTTTTTGGGTTTTTATCTCTCTGTTGTTCTTCTATGGTACTGTCTTGTGTTTGGCTGGGATTTGCAATTGGAATTTAAATGTTCAACTCAACGTCACTTTGGAGTATTGAAGTATTTGAGTATAACTGGGCCGGGTTTTTAAAGCTTTTGTTTGGATCTATATTAAAAGCTTTTTCTTTCTTTGGATTTTCAACTTGACTTTTTCTCTCTCTCTTCTAACATTTGGCACTCATATTCAGCAGTATCTGGGATCTGTAATTGGATTTTGGTCTTGAAGACCTAAGTTTAACTGGTGACTTTTAACTGGTTATTATAATTTTTCTGTATTTTCACCTTAATCTTGTCCATTTTTCTAGTTATATTTGGCAGGAGCTGGGATTTGCATTTGGATTTTAAATGTTCAATTTAACATCTCTTTCGACTTCCTATGGGTTTTAAATAATTCAGCTTACCATCTCACTTCAACTTAACCTCTCTTTCGACTTTCTATGGGTTTTAAATATTCAGCTCACTACCACAATTCCTTCTATGGTTTTAAATAATCAGCTTAGCATCACTTTGGAGTAGTGAAAGATTTACAGCACAACTGGTGACTTCTACCCCCAACACCACACACAACAAACAAAAGAATACACTAGAAACACTCGCATCTATTCTACTCTTCTACATCTGTGAATCGTCCTTTTCTGCTTATTGATTGCATGCGGTTCTTGTCTGGATTACTTCTACATTTATTTTGAATGCAGGATCTTAAGGTGGTCAGATACACCCGGTTAGACATGGTCATTTGTTTTGTGTTATGATTATATGCTTCTTGGTTTGAAGATCTCTATTCAGTTCTTTGTGATTTGTCAAGTTAGTAGTATTCTTTGTGAAAATACCTCAAATTTTATAATGTAGGTTAGCACAGTAAGTAACTGAAGTTTGAAATGGAAATGATGCTCTTATTCATCTATATTAATTTTCCTCCTCGGGGGACTTGATTGCCTCTTAACTTTGCATGGAATTTTGTTGTAGCCTCAGGTGAATTTTGGTGAGGGAATGTTCTTGTTGCTAGGGATTTGGATATTACCGTGGTAGCAAAGGGTTCAGGAGTTTAATAATTCATGATGAATTATGAAGTTTTTTTTTTATTGAGGTTTACTATCATTTTTTGCGAACTTGTTTCTGTGTAGTTCGCGAATCCCATTTTTGGCTGATTTCTATCTTGGGGGAACGAAGATCACAGTGGCATTCAGGAGTTGGTAGCTGTTTCTGAAATATGAACTTTTCTGATATGCCTTTTGTATTTTTCTCTTGTTTGGAGAATTGGGGACTAACTTCTGTGCAGTTTGAGTGAGTACTCTTGTATGCAGAGAAAAGGGTGTTCAGGGAATGGTTGGGGTGATTGGTGGTTCTACAGCAGTTATGGTGGTTTTTTTCCTGGGCGCAGGATAATTGGTTTTGATTCTTTGATTCTTGTCTCTGTCTTGCATCTTTATTGTTATTTGATATCTGTAGTCTGGTGAAGATACTTTCCATGTGCAAATGTAGTGGTTGCTGTAGTATGCCATGGTTCAAGTGCACCCCTCATCTTCTCTAGCAGAAGAAGTAAAAGCAGAACGATGTTTTTAAGGTCTGCATTTTCTGCTCACCTGTGTTTTTCACTTTCGTCTTGGAAAGCCGTTTCGTCTTTTTCGTGGATTTGTTTATGAAATTTGTTTTACTGGCCCTTGTAAGTAGCCCTTCTGTGTGTGTATTCTTAACTTCTGACACTACAGAATGGTTGGTGCTATTTGGTGGTTGTTACAAGTCAATTTCTATGCTTTTTGAGTTTTGAAGGAGCATTCTTGTGCAGTTATCTCTTGCAGTTTTGCAGTAAATTTTATGTATATCTTCTATTCCAGTGATTTTTTGGGATTTGGATTTCTATTTGGGTCTGAATGGGTGATAGTGTCGCCATGCAGTTGTGATTTTTAGGCCTTTTTTATATGTTCCTGATGGTTTCTTTTGCGGGGTGTGCAATGGTTGATACGCATTGTTTGATTTTGAATGGGGTACTAGGAAGGTATTTCGGAGGCTCTGATCAGCGCTAAAATAAATGTTGCAATGTACGAGTTGTGTTGGTTCCAACAGTATACGACTGGTAGAAGGGTGTGGTGTTTATGTTTATGCATTGTTTCTCAACTATTGTTATCCTCATCGACTCTCGTTTTAATTCAGTTCTTTCTGGGATGCTTGGTGACCTTTTGAAGGTGGATTTTGCGATAATTGATGCAATATTATCGAAGGTTATTGGTGGTTCAGTTCTGTTGCTAAGCTGCTTTGGACACAACTCCATTATTTTGTCGTCGTTGTGTATATGCATGCTGATCTATTTAAATGGGTATGTCTTCTTGCACGCTGAACTTGAAATCTGCTGTTTTGACCCAAGTTGCTATTTGGATTATGTTCTTGCCTAATAAAATGCGTCCGAGTTGCTTTACATTGCTTCTGATTCCAATGTTTTCAAGTAGAGCGGATATATGTTGTGCTCGTGTGTATAGGATATGTTTCAGGTATTTTATCGCATCATGGAGGAAGATTTGCCTACAGCCAAGAGAAATGGTTTAGCCGTTTTCTCTTTAGCGTTTTCCTTTTCTGTTTTCACTCTGTATTGCAAAGATTGTACTGTGGATTCTTATAGTGGAATGCTTTTATTATTGTTCCCGTGGATGTAGGTCATTTGACCGAACCACGTAAACTCCTGGTCTCTTGTAACTGGCGCTTATGCGTTTCGATTGCTGAGAGCATCAAGCCAAATAGGAATAAAATTGAACAGGCGATGATCGTAAATTCGTAATTGAGATTCCAGAAATGCAAAGTGCACCTGCAAACTAATACTGGTTTAAAGTCGGTTTGGTAAGATAAAATTAAGTTCAACAACCGCTGAACAATAATCCGCTCAATTGAGCTCGCAAAATTCTAAAGAACTGGTAACTCAACGTAAAGATATTAAGTCGGGCATAATCTTACTGAAGTTCTATTAAGATAAAATTAAGTTGAACAACCGCTGAACAATAATAACCCAATGATGAAAGATGAATTGAATTCACGAAACTCCAAAGAAACTGGTAACTTCATTAACAATTCTAGTGGTAATGGTTTAACCAAGATAAAATCCTACTTCGAAGATGGTTTAATCATTATTCTGAGCGTCATTTTTCTTTACTTTTTTAATTTTATGCTATATTTATTTAATATTAAATTTTATTTATTTAATATTGAATTTTTTTTAATATGAACTGAAGCTTTTAATTGAGAAAATTAAAATTTTTCATTTAAAATCACTGAACCACAAAGGAACATATACACATAGCGTTAATACATGGATTTATTTTAAGATTCTCAAAAACAAATTTTGCTCTTTTAAAAATTAAAAATCATGAATGACGACGGAAAAATAAAATTTAACAATTTAATTTATAAACATAATCTTTTATGCTCTTATAACACCGTACTAAAAAAGGAGTAATAACTGAGAAGTTTTTAGTAGGGTCGGGAGAGTTAGTTAAGTTGGGATTATTATAGCTTAATTTAATTCATAGTCCCGCACAAGAATTTAGAACAATAACCAGTTATAGAAGTTTAAATTAATAAGCAATGAAATCACAAACACACTCAAGCAATCACAAGCATTTCACAACACCAAACCAAATGTAAAATATGCAGACAGGGATGATGCATGCCTATTTCTATCGCAAGTAATGAGTTCTTTTGTTGGTTTCGACTCGTATCTGATGCAATTCAACTCGCAAGTCGGATAAGGCACTCCAGCGACATAACTTCTTGCAGGTGCTGATTCTCCAGCTGAAGCATATGACCCCTTCTTCTGGAAGCCATTCCATGTTTACGGGCGTCTTCGTACAATCACAAAGAAAGCCCACGGCTTATTAAAATTTCAAAAAATGTCCTAAATTTTATAACGAATTTTCGCCCGTTCCACTTCCGTGCCGGAGGAAATGGGATTCGAACCCATGATACAATCTTCTTGTATGTAGATTTAGCAAACCAATGCCTTAAGCCACTTAGCCAGACCTCCAATTGATCGGAATTTGATGTGCGGTTGGTTGCCCAAAGGGCTATCTGATCCGATCAACTACGTAAGCCGTAGCGCGCTAGCGCGCGTACTCTTCCTCTATCTATGAGCGAGACTCCATCCAAATCTGCCACTCGTTGGGCGACGCCCTCTTTTCTATGAAGACCGACCCCACCACTGAATGATGAACTTTTCCAGTCTTCGCCAATGCTCCTGGAGGTGATCTGAAGAAAGAGAAAGGATTATTCCTAATCCGGATTGTTCTGATGACTGGTAGCGGTTAGAGCAGGAAGCGTGGCATTGTAGCCCCAGAGCTAACGAACCATGTTTGCGAGACTGGTCTAGCTCAAAAGAGCAATAGCTTCCGGAGTTTTGACTCTTAATGAAAGGTTTGTCGAATTCAGCATCTCCATAAAACTCGGATTTTGTCATCTTTTTCGGGTCCTATCCAAACCTTTTTTCAAATTCTTTCAAATCGTTTTCAATAAATCAAAACCATTTCTAATATCAAAAAAATTTATAAAATTAAACCAACTAAAAATTCAACCGTTTTCAAAATCAAACTATTTTCATATCTCAAAGCATGTCATCAATTCATTTCATATTAAATTTCAATGTCATCATCAAATTTCATCAATTCCACTTGATTAACAACAACATTTTTGCCCCGAATTCATGAAAATAATTCGGTTCTTGGCTGCACTTAAACTGACCGAACTCTAAATTAATCACAAATATCAATATATCACAAAAATTCAACATAAATTCAGTCAAATTCAATTAATAATCAATCAAACGAACATTCACTTATTAAATTCACATTCAATTATTATAAAATTATCAAATTCTACATTCGTACAGAAATCACAACAGCAGAAATTTCGAAGAAGC
Organism: Arachis ipaensis; assembly: GCF_000816755.2. NCBI lineage: Eukaryota > Viridiplantae > Streptophyta > Magnoliopsida > Fabales > Fabaceae > Arachis > Arachis ipaensis. Next base: position 112,425,016 of record NC_029794.2, on the reverse strand, counting down.
TTTCTGACCGAGCTGTTGAAGAAAAAAACGTCAAAAATCGTCTGTGTCTCCTAGAACTCTGATTGGCCGAACTCAAGGAGAAGGGAAGTTATGCCACCGTCAATTTCTACCGAACAAAAGTAACATCAACGTGAAGAGAAAGAAAATACGAATACTTTTATCAGATTAGATTTTTTATTGGAGTTACAGATCTCAAAGAAATCAAATGCCGAAGGTTTGTGGCTTCCATGGAGTTTCTCTGTCTCTCTTTTCCTTTCTTGGATGAGATTAAATGCGATTATATGTGTTGTAAGGGCATGTGTCACATTAGGAGACATGTGTCATGTTCTTAAACTGCTGAGTTAGCGATTCAAGTTATAAATATCCTAAATGGATAATTATGAAAGTTGGATATATTAAAACACAAATAATAATATATATGAGTTACTAATATAAATGACATTAGCAATATAACAATAAAAAATATATGATAAAGCATTAACAAAGCTACGTTCACCGAGAAATACCAATATTTATATTTTATTATGTGTTTGGGTTGGTGTTTGTTAAGAATTTTGAATGAAAGTAATTTTATAAAATTGATTTTGGATAAAAGTAAATTTGTATCAACATGATTTATGTTTGACAATTCTATACTGAAATTAATTTTTATAAAATGAATATTGTTTGGATAATATTAGTTAAGATGTAAAAATCAAATCGGTATCCGAAATATTTTGACGCTAATAAAATGGTATCTGACTTTTGTTATTGACAAAATGGTCCCTGAATGATTTTAAAATTTGACAATGTGCTTTTGAGTTTGTCAAAGCATATCTCCGACGAGAATACTGCTGAGCTGGTCATCGTATTTTACTGAGATAGCAACATTTCTAAACTAATTACTTAGCTGTAATTAATGATTAAATTAAAACAATAAGTAAAAATTCTCCAAGTCAAACTAAGTTTATCCTAATTTCTCTAAGTCCTCCCTCTCGAATGCACACTCTCACTTTCTAGAACCTTGAAAAATTGTCCCGAACTTGAAAAAAAATTCCTCAAAAACTATTCCTAAAATGGATATCTCCCAGTTGCAATGACCCGTCCTCCTTGGCTTCTTGAAAAATTTTATATGCTGGTGGATGTGAATTCTATATTGTTGAAATAGAGATAGCAATAACAGTCTCTTTAATAGCCTCAATGATTTTTGCACCACCATCATCAATGGATGGAGCATACACCATCTTTTCTTCAACTTCAACCACTGCAGTTTCTTTCACTTCACTCCCTCGACCTCCTTGTCTGTTTTTATGGCAGGTTTAGGTTCAGAAGTTTTTTCTTTCTCTTTCTTTTCATTTTCTTTCTTAGTAGTTATAGCTTCTTTATGCTTGTCTTGTTGCTTGGATTCAATAGAGACAGAGAAGTGGTGGTTATTAAGAGCTTTCTAAATAATAAATCTCCTGAGTTGTTGTGTATGAATCTATTTATTTTTTCTTCTACGTAGATTTTATTGTTATTAATTTTTTTTAATTATAAATTAATCTGTAATTGACAATTTTTAGTGAATCAAAATTTTGAATTGATGAATTTTTTTAATCTATAAATTTGGGACAATTAGGGTTTAAGAAAATTTTTTAGTCTATAATTCACTTAATTAGAATTCAATGAAATTATCAAGTTTGGGACAATTTTTGGGGTTTTAGAGAGAGGCGAAAGTGCACTGCGGAGGAGAGTGTGTGTTAGGGAGGAAAATTTGGGAAAATTAGAGTAAACGTAGTGTGATTTAAAATTTTTTTACATATTGTTATTTTAATTTTTAGATAATGACACCTAAGTAATTAGTTTAAAGATATTGCCATCTCAGCAAAATATGATGGCCAGCTCAGCAGTATTCTCGTTAGAGATGTGCTCTGACAAGCTCGATGACCCATTTTTCAAAATTTAAAATAATTTAGGGACCGTTTTATCAATAGCAAAAGTTAGATATCATTTTATCAGCGAAAAAATTTTTTGGGTACCATTTTGTATTTACCTTTATTAGTTAAAATTACTTTTAGATAAATTACTAAAAAAGACATGATATTAAATTATAATATTATTTTTTTAATTATGTTTAATTTTTTTATTTTTTCTAGTATATTTTTTATGTAGTACTTTTTTTTCTAATACTCTTGGTACTCTTAGTATGTTATAATTTTTTACTATTATTATTTATTGTTAATTTTTTTGTTTAATTTATTTTACCTAATTAAACTATAAAAAAAGTAGAATTTGACCACCTATTGTGTAAAAATAAATAAAAATTGAATTTACAGTTGGATTTATCGAGAGTAAAATATGACGGTAATTACGCGAGAAAGAAAATAGTGGAGTGCTAAAATTACCGGCAGAATTTTTTCGACAGTTTGACGGATTAAATAAAGAAAATTTGTCGCAGAATCCGACAATACCTACCGGCGGATTGAAAAATCCGATAGTAATTAGTTACTGACGAGTAAATATATCACCGACGGATTATTTTCGTCAATCTCCCGGTAAATTCGACGGCACTTAGCGTTTTTCTTGTAGTATAATGGGATCAATAAATTATATTATAAAAAGATAATAACAAATATAATACACAAGAATCACAATTATAAAAGTGTATAATGTCAAACTAAACCAAAATTAACAAAAAAATAAAAATAATAAATAATAAAAAAAGAAAATTCATATAAAGAGAAACAATAAAAATTTCATAAATAAAATAATAACATGTATGATAGGTAGGGTTGGAAAGAAAAAATTAAAGGTTTAGAATTAATAGCTGAATACTAGTTAGTGAACACGAAAGCTAAGATTTTTTGCTTACTGTGAAAATGGGTTTGAGAACAAAAATCTCATCTGCGTTCACAAGAAAAAAAAATAACCAAACAAAAATTGAAGCATCTAAGAAATCTGAACATGCTTTTTACCTCTCCAATGACAAAACAAATACATCCTAAATATATTTTAGTAATTTCATTTATTTAAGTCTCTATTTTTATCTTAAACAAATAAAATACCGAGTTATCCTGTCTCTTCTTCCTTTTAAACGCTACACTAAACGGTAAAAACTGGTCAAATCCAGTGAAAACCGGACCTAATCAAACTGCTCGGGTTGCAGTTGAAGGAGAACCTACGACGCACTAGCGTTCTGCATGTCCACTGTGTTTCATATGCTCCAGCACTGTCAAGTGTCAAGACTTGTGAATTTTGGAAAATTTTCCAAAATGGATAAAATGGGGTTCAAACCCTTTCACTCTAGAATGCAACAAAGATGATTGTACCACCAAATTGCAATGCTTCTTACTAATATATATACAAATTATAATACATATAGCAATTTTTTATTTTATTTATATTCAATTTATTTTAATTTTAAAGTCACTCATTTTTAAATTAATTATATTTTATTTAACTATAAATTTTATTAAATATATGTAAACTAAATTATTTAATTATACCGGATTAACCGGTTTGACTAGTAACCCACCAATTGAACCAGTGACCCAATAACCTAGTGATCCAGTAACCTGATCGGTTCCATCACCAGTTCGATTTTGACAACTATACTTGCTACCTAATTCTTATTCTTATTCTCTTATGTCCTTTATGAATATTGGTAATTTGTGTAATTATTAAGGGTGTAATTGGTTCGGTTCTACAATGATGCCAACCGTTCGGTTTGCTGCTTTTTAGACAACTGAACCGAACTAACAGCGATTTGGTTCGGTCATTTTTTCGGTTTTTTTAAAGCTAATAATCAGAATTTAAATTACCATAAAATGAAGTTTAAAATCGTCAATAAACTAGAATAACAAGAGTATATCACATCCAAATTCAATACAAATTCAACTTGTCCCAACAATTAAACATAAAAAAAGATAATTAAAAAAGTCTAGCAAACAACAAAAACAAACACACTTTAAAACATACTAAAAATCAAAACAGCCACTTTAAACTAAATAAAAATCAAACAGCCACTATGCTTAATCTGAATCCACACCTGACTCATCATCATCTTCCTCGGTTGGTGTAATTTCTACAAAAATAAAACAAAAATTCAATATAGATTATAAACATAAACATAAACATAATATAGATTATAAATTATAAACATAAAATGTTGTTTTTTAAAGTGACTTGTCATGCCTTAAAAAACCATATAAAATCACAAGGTCCATGTATAAATTGAAGAAGACAGGTACTAGATAGATAGTATAAATTGAAGAGAGTTTTAAAGAAGTCACATCTGAAGCAAAGAAACATTGGATGCATCAAAAGCCTTAGATTTCTCCGAATATATTACTCGCTGCCAAGCAAAGCTAATTTGGTTTCATATCATTTTACATCACCATACGTTGTTATCATCACTCACCGAGTACAGAATTTTTTCTTCTCATTGCTTTCTAATTCTCTACATCTAGGATTCCAAATGGGTCGTTATAAACTTGGGGCTTGGTAATTTCTAACGGCTTTATTTCACTCGTAGCAAAAAACATTACAGTAAAAGCAACAGCAATAAAAATTCTGCAGGATGTAATTAATTCATTTTTAAAGCCAATAAATAGAATTTAAATGACCATAAACAATCAGAGACAGCAACAACAATCAGAGACAATAATTTTAGTCAAACTTGTCTTTCTAATAATTAAGCACAAACCAGCAACAATAATCAGAAACAATAATTTTAGTCAAACTCATCTCCCAAATTAAGCACAAACCAGTAACAACATACAAGGACAATAATTTTAGTCAAACTTGTCTTCCTAATTAAGCACAAACCAGTAACAACAATCACAGACAAAATTAGAAATCAAATTCATCTTCCTAATTAAGAAGAGACCAGCAACAACAATTAGGGATAAATTAAATTTGATATACTATGACAATTGATAAGTTGATAACAAATTCATTTGGTTAATTACTTTAAAGTTGATTTATTTTGAAAATAAAAGAGGCACTTTTCATGTACAGACTACAGAGAGCGTTTGTCAACTTCTGTGAAATTAAAAAAATGGATTATTCTTCGCAAAATAGCTGAACAATATAATGATTTGTGAATTTAACTAATATGTGTGCCTTTAATCAACTATAAAAATTTGAAAATCATATTCTAACCTCCGAAGAAGACATTGTTCAGTTGCTTTTTGCAGAAGAGGGCTTGGTGACTAAAGTGCTGCTGGATGAGTGGGTGTCTGTGTGAAGACTAAGGGTGACTGCGCAAGTGAAAGGAAAAGAGAGTGAGGGTATTCAAATTTAGGGTAAACCAATAAAAAGAACCACAATGGAACATCTTCCTCGGTTCGGTTCAGTTCGGTTTCTACCAAGCCAATCAAAAACTGAACCGAACCGATCGGTTTAATTAAAAAAATCGATTTTTTGGTTTTTTATTCGGTTGTTGTAATCTTCGGTTCGGTTTTGCAGTATTTTTCAGTCCAATTCGGTAACTTACACCCCTAGTAATTATTTAGTAGTTCAAATCAGATTCCCTGATGAATTTGTATGGATACTACTAGTTTTGTCCAATAGGATTATGGATGTTAAATTCTAACTTCAATAATGTTTAGAGAATTTCAATGATTGCATTTCAAGCTCAATACAATACAGGAGGATAATGTGATAGTTGAAATGATACGATATGATGTTATTAAGAGTAAACTACCATTTCTACCTATGAAAGTTGAAAATGCTGACGAACATATCCATAAAAAAAAGAAATTACTAAACGTATCCATTAATAATGACTTCCGTTTGTTGAAATTACCCAATCATTACTCTGACATTGACTCCGTTGGTAATCCTCCCTACGTGGCATGTTACAGCGTTATGTGGCCTAGGGGGTCTACATACATGGAAATTATAATTTATTTTTTATTAAGATATAAATGGTAGTTAGAAATTTATTTAAAAAAATAGAAATTAGAAATTATGAGTTATAAAGACTATTCATATTTGTACGTTTCACAAAATAGAAGTCAGAGTCCTAGCAGAGCCAACCAGTTCTTCTTCTTCACTCAAACATTACATCCCATTTCTGTGTAGGTTAGTTGTAAACAATAACCATCGTATTGAAGATAGAATGTTTGTTGGTGTGGAACGTCTTACCTCTTAGAAGTATGTGGTGCCATTCATAGGTAAGTAGTAATCTATCATTCCTTTGATGTCAATTTCTCAGTTTTAGATGCATGGTTGTCGATTTAAGATTTTGATTAGGGTTTGTTTGTATTGGTTCAATTTTTTTTAGTTAACCTAGTATGAAGATGGCATGTGATTACCTGTTATTTAGGACTGATCTGGTTTTGATGTTCTTCTTTGGCTAGACATCCAATGTTTAGATTACATTTCGTTAGTAGTGTGGTTGCATCATGAATGATGTGTTGTCTGTGTATGTCTCTGTACAGATGGCTACCATCCACATTACATTGGTTATTAGTCACAAAGAAAAGTTTGAAAAGGGTGATGATGGGAAGTTGGTATAGGTTGGTGGTGAGAAAACGGAGATTGAAAGAGTAAATATGGATACTTTAAATAGGTTCTTCATAACTAACTTACTAAAGGATATAGGGTACATTGATGTGAGCGAGTTTTACTGGATGCAACCTGGAAAGGAGTTGGATGGTGGGTTAAAGTTGCTGGGAATTGACATGGATGTTGTGATCATGTATGAAGTCAGACATTGCTAATGGGAGGAGAGTTGAGTTGTTCACTGAGCATCCGGTTAACTTTCTCGATTTCGTAGAAGGAAACAAAGCTCTTGAACCAGAAGTTGAGATTTTAAATGTTAGTAGGACCCTAATTAAGCATAGACCCAAATCCTGTGTCAGGAGAATCCCAACTTCAAAGAAGAAGAACAGAACAAAGAGAGTGTTGAAGATGAGTGAGACAGAAGCAGGTAATACTCATTACAAGGATGATGGTGGGCCTGGACAGGAGGTCCAAACAGGAGATGAGGTACAAGACAAAGATTTTCAACCTATTACAAAAAACCACACATCAACCAGAATACCCACCCAATTATCGAAACTAACCTTCCAAGAGCCATCAACAAGCATTTAGCATCTAGATGAAGGCACCCAACCCAATTTACTTACCTCTTAATCTCCCTTAACACCCTCCTAACCTTTGGAGAAGACTCCTTCACACACTCAACCATTACAAATACTAGTTGCAAGTGAAGAAATTGGACACCAAAATTCAGTCTCTATAGTGTCAGTTGCTCTCACAGCTAACAATGTTACTGCAGAATCTGTTAAGATTTTTACACAATACATCTCACAACCTTGCAATGAACCAGATTCTTAGGATACTGGCATCCAGAATGATGAGAAAACACCCGTTGAAGGGGGTCATACCAGTGGTTCATAGTCTGAACCAAATTTAAACCCAGAAATTGGTGGTGGGAGTCAAAAGAAGAAGAACAGAAGGTCAACAGTGAGGCCTCCTCCAACAGGGCAAACCTTCATACCTAACCAGGATCCAAATAAGCATCCTTCAATATTTATACATGTGGAAGGTAAAGATATGTCGAATCCAGGTGCATGGTACCCCTATTATGAGTCCAAAGAATTGGATTCCATAGGCCAAAGCATATTCTTTCAAAGAGTTGATTCTGCCAAGTGTAAGGCTATATGTTTTGATGAGGATTGTCCATAGCAGATATACTTTGCGAATAGGTCGTATCTGTTAAGCTTTCAAGTGAAGACGTTTATCAATGAACATATATGCAGCAGAGTCAATAAGAACAAATCTACAAATATAAAGTGGGTTGTTGATGTTGAGAACAAGATCCGTGATTACCCAGAAATGACGCAAAGACAGGCAGAAGACTTTTTTAAGGAGTATGATGTAATTGTCAATGAGAGAAAGATATATAAGGCTATGGTGAAGGCAAGGGAAAGGATTGAAGGGTTGGAAATAGCTCAATATACACTTCTTAGGGACTATGCAAATGAAGTTATGAGGACTAACCTTGGCTCTACTGTAAGAATCAGCACCAATTATGTGGAAGGTACTGGACATAAATTCAAGAGGATATACATTTGTTTGGAAGGTTTGTAAGAAGGGATTTTCCGTTGGCTACAGGCCATTCATAGGGTTGGATGGTACTTTTCTTAAAGGTTACTATCTTGGACAGTTGCTGACTGCTTGCCAATAACCATATATATCCTATATCATATGCAGTTGTGGAATGTGAATGCAAGGATAGTTGGAAATGGTTTTTGGAACTCCTCCAAGAAGACCTTGGTGACGCATCCATCAATGGGTTCAATTTCATGTCAGACATGCAAAAGGTAATGAATGACTAACTATATTTATTTAGATGATAATTAATAGTAATTGTCCATCTATTGTATATATTTAGTGTTGTATAGAAATGATAGCAATAATGTTATTATTTTATTTGTTTACACCAAAAATTCATCCCTGCTCTGCATGAAGTAAATCCAGGAGCACATAACAGATTTTATGCTATGTACATCTGACAAAATTTTAGGAAACAGTGGGGAGACACTGTGTTGAAGATGGCTATGTGGAGATATGCCAAAGTAACAACATCTCAAGAGTTCAATGCTGTTATGGATAGAATCAGATGGGTTAATCCCCAGGCTTGGGAGTATCTGAATAGGATACCCCCAAATCAATGGAGTAGGTCGGGTTTTAGCGAATATTCAAAGTTTGACAATTACACAAACAATAACTATAGGATCAAGATGAGAGGGAAGCCTACTATAACTATGATTAAAGAGGTGAGGTGTTATATGATGAGCATCATCGCTAGAAACAAGAAGACATTGGTGGGATATAATGAAGTTATCACTCCTGTGAAGCAGAGTAGGTTGGAGAAAGAGAAAAGAGAGAGAGTAATAAGTGGAGGCTATTTTCCACAGGAGATGATCCTAAAAATATCTATGAAATTCAGTGCTTGCCACACAAGGTTATGGTTGATCTTGGAAAGAGGACTTGTAGTTGCAAATTTTGGCAATTAATTGGATTGTCCTGTAGGCAGGCATGTGCTATCCTTGTATACCAGAATAGGAGACCAGAAGAACATACACACAATTGACTCTCTATGGGGGCACATAATAGAACATACCAATTTGTTATTCAACCTGTCCCAAGTCAAAAATACTGGTAACATGTGGATTTACTTCTAATATTACCCCTAGTTTACAAGAAGCAAATTGGGAGACCAAAGTTGAAAAGAGACAAAAAGAATGATGGACCAAAAGATCTCAATCTAGATCCTCATAGGGCTCCCAAAAAATATGGCCCCATTACCTGCAGGTATTGCTTAAAGATATACAAATTCATTCCTGGTTAATTTAGTATTATAATTAATGACACTTTTATATGCATAAAATTTTTGTTAGAGACTGGTCACAATAGTCATAGTTGTCCCAAGAAGAAGGAAGCAATGGCTGGGAGTGTAGGAAGACAAAGTTCAACTCAACAACCTTCTGCTAATGGAGCTGCTGTAGACGATGAAGAGAAGACAACAAGATTAGAAGAGATGTTCTGGGAGGAAACAATGGAAGTTGTTGAAGCAGCTGAAGCAGTAGCAGCTCAACCCCCAAAAGTCCATCCAATAATGTTCTTAACTACTTAATTTTATAATTTATTTTTAAATAACACTAATATGTACCAACTGTTGCAGGAAACTCTAACAATTCTACAACCTATTCCTGTTCCAGTTAGGCCTCCTTCAGTTAGGCCACCAAGTGCAAAAAGACCCCTAAGAAAAAAAGAATTTGAAAAAACCCCCCATCATCCACTCAAAATGGTACTCAGCTACCATCACTTGCTCAATCACTTGTGAGACAACCAGCAACAAATAAACAATCATCAGTAAGGTCATCACCTCTAATATCTCGGTTGCCCCCCACTGTGACACCTCAAGCCATGCAAGCTGCCTCTCAGAAAACTACTTCAAGGTTCATAGACTTCATGTCAACTCCTAAAATGAAAGGATCAAGGTCAATTAGGTGGCCCCGACCAGGCTTTAGACCACCAGCAAAAAAAGGGGTCAACCACTGCACAATTGAATGGAGAATTAAGTGGAAGCAGCAATTCTACTCCAAATCCATGAAGCAAACATGTTTAAATTTTAGGGTGTTTTGTTTCTTCTAGTTCACAGTGGACAACTAATATGTAGTTTATGTTATTTTGTTGGATATGTCACATACTTTACTCTATTTTGCTTATGTTTTGGTTTTTGGTTTGGATTGATCATCATGATTGATAATGACACTTATTTTGCATGTATCAGTGGCTCAGTCACTACTTACATAGCATGCTATTTTACTTATATTTCATCTTATTTTGGCATACCTTAACAGTCAACAAAAATACTAGTTATTAAGGGATATATTGTGCAAGTTTTATATTTTGCAAGATCACATTTAACATTTTTTTTAATGTGTCATGTGTATAAATGTCAATCTTTCAATCAAGTATGGTTATTTTTGTCATAACAAAGACAACACAACCAAACATATCAGCCACACAAAAATATCGAATAGACACGAAACTACTAGCCATGGCATTGCATAATCATACACGAAGAATTATTGAGATTCAAAACCTACTCAAAATCAGATACACATTGCACACAAAGTTAAATACCATAAAGATTGACATAGTCACAAGCCAAAACCTTTGGTAACTTCAGCTTCAATTTTCCCTAACTTCATGAGCATCTTCACCTCAACCTCTGCCTTAAGAATATTTTTATGCATCTTTCTTTCTGAACAAGCTCTCCTCAAACCTTTCCACTGACCTTCGATTTATTCTACCTATACAAAGTAACTGCAGTTTGAAGTCTATCAATGGCAAAAAAAATTTACATTAGAGACATATTCACTTCGAATAAAACAAAGTGTACAAAGGGTATACCTTCCGTTTGGGACAGCGGACGAACCACCTCCCAGGATTTATTGTCGTTCCCGACTGCAACAAGGTCATATCCAACCCACAAAAGCATCTTCCATTGAACTTCCTATCATGCACCCGCTTTAAAATTGAACTTCCAAACTACAACTCCCATTCAAAGGTGGGATAAAGAGTCTCCGTATTGACATTGGAATATCTTTAAAGAATTTTGTTAAACTAAGGCTAGGGTTTGTGTTAGAGATGAGAAAATTTTTAAATTTGAGAAATTTTAGGAGTTAGGGTTCATTATAACAGTCACATAGTTTATCAGACCACGTATGAAGACCTTCTTGGCCACGTAACACCATAACGTGCCATGTAGGGAGGGTTACTAATGGAGTCAACGCCGAAATAACGATTGGGTAATTTCGACACACAGAAGTCATTATTGATGGGTACATTTGGTAATTTCTTTCTTCTATGGGTAGATTCGTCAGCGTTTTCAACTTTTATGGGTGGAAATTGTAGTTTACTCATGTTATTAATGTAAACGATGTTGTAGATTGGCCAGCTAAAACAATTCGTAGCTAAAAAATAATTGCCTGAGCAGCAAATATGCTTCAAATAATTATATTCCTTAATGATATAAAAAGAAAGGAGACTATTGAAGACAAATGTCAAGAGATAAATATATCAAAGAGACAGATAAAAATATTAAATATTTTCATATAAGGGCAACAATTAAACGTAAAAAAAATAGACATTGAAACTCAAAATAAAAAGTAGAAAATTCAGAGGTCCTAAAAGGATAAAAAATGAAGCAAAAAGATTTTTTCAAGAATTTATACAAATAAGATACGATACCAAATATTAAAATACAAGAAGGTTTTCTTAACAAAACTACTAAGAGCAAGCTGCTGATTTGAAGAAGATCTCACTACTAAAAGAGATCAAAGAGGTAGTGTGGAGTTGTGGTTCTTCAAAGACACTAGGTCCAAATTACTTTAATATGTATTTCATCAAAAATACGTGGGAGATCATTGGAAGTGATTTTAGCGAGTTGGTCCTAGATTTCTTATAATAGGGTACCTATCTAGTTCTATCAACATGACTTGGGTAACCCTTTGTCTCAAAACTGAATTATTTGAAAAAGAGCTGAAGGATTTTAGGTCAATTAGTATGATTGGTAGTATTTACAAAATTATCTCAAAGATTCCTGTGAACAGAATGATAAAAGTGATGGGTGGATTGGTCGGATAGGTACAGTTGGCATTTTAGACTCAGCTTGTTTTATTAAACAGGCTAGATTTGGACTTTTTGTAAAGCCTGTTAGTTAAAAAAGTCAAGTCATAGGCTTAAAAAAAGCCTACAAAATTCATTGGACCTGACTCGTTAAAATATTTTTTCGTGAAAATAAATTATTTTTAGTTTAGACTTTTAACTTTTTACTTATATTAAACACAAAACAAAACTAAAAAGAATTAATAGTCAAGATTAGTTAAGATTGTAGTTTTATTGTTCAAAGAAAAAGTTTATGGATTATAAGTATGGTTATGATATGTGATTAACAATTGATATATAAATGAATTATGCTTGACAAATTATGAATTATAATTTTTGGACTGAAATTAATGTTAATTTAGAAATTTTAATTTTATTATTTTGAATTTTAGTTCACGAAACAGACTTTTCAAATAGGCTTGTGGGCTTGTCGAATTTTAAACAGGTTAGGATCGAGCTTGAAAAAAAGAACTTATAAGAAATAATAGGCCTAGGGTTGAACCATCTATTTATAACATGGGTTAGGCTCGTCAAAGCTAAAACTCGGTTTGACTCGGCCCATTTTCACTCCTAATTATACTACTTAAATTTGTGTTTCCTCACATATTCCAAAGATAATAAATTATTTTAAAATTACTTTTTAACTAAAGCAACCAAATATAAATTGATTATCACATAATTAGTTATTTTAAAATATAATTATAAAAATATAAGTTATTAAAATAAATTTATATTTTCAACCGAGACTTGTCTACCTGATCTTGTCTTGCCTAAAAATCATAACTTACTGCTAACAAATATCATCACATAAAAATAATTATACTAATCAAGTTGGATTGGTTTAGTGATTAGTTCACTATTTCGTTTAAACAAGTGTAGAGGGTTCAAATTTTGTTTTATACTTTGTGACAGATTAATCCTTGACTTATTGGATTAGGAAATGCCATAAAAAACTAAAAAAAATTAATTATATTTTAGATAATTTTAAAAGTAATTTAATTTCTTTATCTCGTACTATCGTCTCATATATCATCACATAAGTTAAAAGATCGTTATTTCTTATACCAATAATTTAAAAAAATAAAAATAATAAACACAAGTTTATCTATTTTTTTGTGACGATTTTTTTTTGTGACTCTCTATTATTAGTTTATAGAATAAAGTAAGGGTGTTCCAAACCGATCCGGATCGAATTAAACCGACGAACCGAATCGAAATAACCGAAAATTAAAAACCAAAAAAACCGAAAAAAAATTGTTTTGTTGTTTTTTGCGGTTCGGTTCAGTTTTCGATTTTGACCATGAAAACCCTAACCGAACCGAACCAATTTGGCAAAAAACCCTAAACCCTACCCCCCAAATCCCCAATCCAAACCTAGCTCAGTAGCTCTCTCTTCTCTAAATCTCTCCCTCTGCGCGACCCACGTCCTTGAGTCTCCACACCTGCGAGGCTGCGACACCCACGTTCCTCCCAAGTCTCACCATTGCAAAGCCTTCCTCCGAATCCCAATGCCAAAGCCTTCCTCTTTGTGGATAGAGCAGAGATCCTCCCAAGTCCCACCACCGCGAAGCCTTCCTCTTCAGGCCAGCACGCCACCCTTTGACCCAGCAGGCCAGCAACACGCCACCACCCACTGACTCAACAGGGCAGAGCACCACGCCAGTGAGACGTCACGAACTAGCAGCGTTTCTGGGTTCTGGCCACGATCATCAGTTCAACCCAGCACCTCCCAGTCTCCCACAACACAGCAGCCACCGGTTGGCCCTCTTCCAGTGCTCTTCCTCCTTACCATCCACTTGACTTCAGGTTTGATTTTCTCTCCTTCTATGTATCTGAAGCTAATTAGACATATTGGGTTTATAATTATGAAATAGTTAAGGTTTGATTTTGTTAATTATAATTTATGTGATTCTGAGTTGCTGGATTTGTTTAGGGTTTTGTTAGTTTCTTGTTAATAACATTGATTCTGTGCTTCTGAGTTGTTGGGTTCAAATTTGCTTGTTTTGCTTAGTTCAAATTCTATGATTATTTGATTATGTGATTCTGATTCTGTGATTATGTGATTCTGAATTGATTTTTGGTTTTCTGCACTTATTTTGCTTGTTTTGAAATTTTGTTAATAATACTAATGAGTTACTATGTAATTTCACTAATTTTTGTTCAATAATCATTGATTCATTGTTGCTGTTTGTTGGTATTGTTTACTTTATTGTTGGTATTCTTGTTTGTTGATTCATTGTTGCTCTTGCTCAGCACTATTTTGGTTTTTTCTTCTTCCTTCCTTGAATATGTTTCACTTCTATTTCTATTCTTCTGTCTGATTTTGTTGAGCCTCTGCTTTTACTTGGATTTTCCAACACCATTTCTTGTTGCTTTCCATTTGATTCAAATTCGTGGCTTTCTTGTTACTTAGGGTTCACTGCTGCTATTATTGATTATTGATGAGGTCATTCTGAATTGAATAGATGTCTTTATTAATCAAATCAGATAATTTTCTAGATGTCTTTATTCTTTATCATGTTGAGTGGTTACTCTTAAAATTTATTTTAATAAGATGGTTCTAGATGATGGATTAAGTATGTATGTATGTATGTATCAATGGGTTGATTAGATGGTTGCTGGATTGATGGATCTAATTGCAGTCTTGCTCTTATTGTTGCATAGAAGGTTCTGATAACTGATATGATTCAAGATTCACCTTTTTAGTTAGCATGACTTATATGCTCTTAAACTTTGAGTTGATTCATTGATTCGGGCACATGTATCATGGTATGAATTGTTATCTTTATTATTAAAATGTATAACTTGGCTATCTTTTAATGGAAATTTATTTTTATTTTCAGTTGTGTTGACTATTGAACTTTTAAACTTCTTTAATTGTTGTATTTGAATTTCTTTTGTCGTTAAATTTTATTAGACCAATACTTTGTTAGCTATTGTATATTTGTGTTTGTTGATTTCAATGTTATGATTTTGTGAAATAGTATGGTAGTATTTTTTTTAATTGATTAAAAAAACCGAACAAACCGAGCCAAACCAAATAGATTTTAATTGGTTTGGTTTGGTTCGGATGGCTTCGATAAAAAAATCGAACCAAACTGAACTGTAGTTTAATTAGACGATTGGATCGAATGACTTTTCTCTCAAAAACCGAACCAAACCGCACTGCGAACACCCCTAAGGGTAGATGTGCTTGGACCCGTTCATGTGGTTGGGTTGATATTTGGTTGGGCCCTTTTTTTTGGTAATTCAGTACTAGTTCATTATGGCACTATTTGTTATCAACATCATTTTATTATTATCGTTGTGTTAGACAGTATTATTGGTATATTATTATTATTAGCAATAATTTTGTCTCAGAATATTTACATGCATTTATTATGTGAGACTAATAACATATTAATTTGTGAAACAACCATAAATAGAGGTGTACATGGCCTGTCCCAGTCTGAAGGTCCGGTCCGGACCCAAATATTTTTTAAGTTAATTTGGTGTAATTTCATCGGGTTTAGAGCTGAATAATGATCTCAAAAATAGACTCGGTCATTATTTAGGGCTGGGTTCGAGGTTCGAGTCAAGGCGAACCCGACTAAAAAAGGTATATAGTTTTAAATTAATTCTAATATTATTTTATATTAATTATAAGCTTATTGTTTTATTTTTAATTACACTTTTTTTATTAGAAAGTAGATTAAACAAGCATAAAATTAGAATTTATGGACAAATTGAAGTTCAAATATGGATATCAACTTCTCCGTAACAAGTATATTATTTCCTTTATAAATAAGTGAATCATAATTTTTTGACATAAAGTTTATCAAGACTCGGATTTTACCAGTTTAGACTTGATTTTAGTGTGACCTGAAAATAGTAAGATTTTACCGGGTCTAGAGCCGAATAAGGATCTCAAAAATAGACCCGCTCATTATTTAAGGTCGAGTCCGGACCCGCATACACCTTTAAGTATATAAGAATAATTAAAAAACATTTTCCAGCAATTATAAGATTATATTATTGCTCGTATTTGTAGCAAAGGATACGAGCTTGTGAGATCAAGGAATCAGATTCCCTAATTTAGCTGACTACGGAACCAGATCAGAAAGATTACTTGCAAAATACTCTGATACTTAAGTCAATAATATTCTTAGGTGTTAGAGATGATTAGATTTTACCTGTTGAATATCCTCTCCTTTTATGAGTATCATTCTTGTATAAACCAGTACCTTAACTCAGATCTCTTGACTTAAGCCCTTTGTCATGAGCACCCGAATTTACGAGATCAAATCTAAACAAGTTTTTCACTTTTAAAGTGCCAAAGATCTCCAGAAAACTTTTCAAAATTTTTTTGTGCAGTTATAATTTTTCTCGGTTTGTGAACTGTGAGTGTCAGTTTTGCAATTACAGCTTCTCTTTCCATCATTTAATGCTATATTAGTTTTTAATTTAATAACTCTACTTCAACTTCACTTTTTTCATTTCTCCAAAATTTCCTTTCTTTCCAAAGGGTTTCTACCAAGGTTACAAAAATCGAACCGATTAATGAACCGATAGAGTGACTAATTCAATGGTTCAAAGGTTCAACTGGGTTCAATTGGTTTAAACAAATATAAAATAAAATTATTAAAAATTCAATATATAATTTTAAAAATTTAAATTTAATGATTTTTATTTTTTAAGTTGATAAAATTTAAAATTTTACAATTTTACCTAATAAATTATCCATAATTTATCATTAAAAGTTCACAAACATCTTCAAACATCAAAATTTATAACCAATAAAAATCAAAATAGGCAAAAATGACAAATTCAAATAAGAAAAATCAGCATAACCAACTTAAAATCAGAAAATTTCAACAATAAACAATGCAGTGAAGCTCTGTACCATAGCACCATCAACAACTCAAATCAAAAAAATCAACAACCAGAATCAACAAATCAAAAAAAATTAGTATAACCAATTCAGAATCAGAATCATAGCATAAACAACTAAGAATTGATTCTAGCATAAATAATTTGGTGCATTGAGTGGAATTGAAGATGTAGCACTAAAATCAAAGGATGCCTTAACTTCCAAGTCTTTTAACATCTGCTAAACAAAAATCATAATTCAAACCTAGTTTTTAAAATTAGTAGAATCAAATCAGCCTAAATTACCTTAAAAGCATTAATAAAAAATAAATAAAATTCATCCTGCAAAAAAGAATCATATTTGCATATTTGGAGGAGTAAAAACTACATGCCAACCAAGAAGTAAGAGCATTCCATTTACTATTTTTGACATCATAATAAAGCACATCGTCTTGATTTGAATGATAGAAGTAGCAGCAGCAATAGCACAAAGCAATTATATTATATCAGGACAAAAAGCATGAAAATTGGAAGCAATTTCTATTTCATATTTCATATTTCATAGCTTTCATAGAGAATATTTGGAGGCTAATCCTAACACAAGCAGTCAAGCACGCACAAACAAAATCTATTGGATTTCTCATAACCCTAAGAAGTGACCCTTATTAAGATTACAAATATATCCAAATCTAATGCTCGGGAATCTCTTAATGAGATTAATAAGAGTGAGACAGAGTGAACTCAGAGAGAGATAGAGAGCTTGAAGAGAGACACGACGGTGAGGAGAAGAGCTCTGAGCGCGACGGAGAGAAGAGGGTGTCGATCTATAGAGACCACTTTTGGTGACGACGGCACGCTTTTTGTCACAATTCTAGCGGCGACGACACCCTCTGGCCAAGGAGAGGAAATCGGTGATGGAGAAGGTGGCGGCTAGGGATTCTGGTGATGATTGCTCTGATAGGGTTTATGTTGCTTTTAGTCAGTTGTGTTTGTGAGAGAAAGAAGGGGGAGGGTGTTGTTTTGTTCATTGTTTTTCTTTTTTACACAAAACGGCGCCATTTTAACTAGTAGAAGAGCGAATCTGACCTTTGAAATCTAGGCCGGTTCTCCAGTTAATCGTTAGTTCAACTGTTTTTTCATCGGTTTTTTGTAGGACAATTTTGGAGAACAACCAGACCGGCCAAATGACCGATTTTCAGTTAATCCAGTCGATTCAACCAGTCTGATATGGTTTTTAGAATCTTGGCTTCTACTGAAACTTCCTTATTATTCTTCTTCTTCTTCGCTTCTGCCCCATTGACAGAAAGCTTGCTTTTCGCGGCCATCTTCAAGCATGCCTTTCAACAGTCTCTAACAAATCAAGTAACATTACAAAAAATCTAGTAAAAATGGTAATTTTTAATTGTATTTACGGCGGTTTGAACTGCCATTATTACCAAGAACGGTGGTTTTAGAAAGCGATGTAATTATGGACAGCATTCCAGTTATTACGACAGTTTTTTAAAAAATTGTCACAATTTTTTTGGGTAAAATGGTAGTTTTCAGATAGGTTAAAACGATGGTGCAAACTATTGTTATTTCCAAATAAAACGGCATTTTCTATTTGGTTAAAATAGCAGTTCAAACCGCCATTATTTTCAAGGTAAAATGGCATTTTTGGTTTGTTAAAACAGCGTTTATAAACCGTCATTTTTATCCTGACAGAGTGGTATTTTGGTTGGTAAAAATGGCATTAAAACGGCGTTTTTGGTTGCTTAAAACGGTGTTTTTGAACCGCCATTTTTACCATGACAGTGGCATTTTTATTGGTTAAAACGACATTTTTACTAGGTGAAATGACTTTTTATTGTTTAACAAGGCAGTTTTTACCATCATTTTTATCGCGTTAAACAAATTATTTTTTATTAAAATTTTACAATAACAGAAAATCATTATCCATAAACAAAATATTATATAACTTATAAACAAAGCATTAAACAGAATATATAATTTTTTTAATATTGAAAATCAAAAGTAATAACTCCTATACAAAGTATTAAACATATCTTAACATGTAACTCTTAATACATAAAATCTTCATCATATTTCACGCTACTTTGTTGCTCGCTCCAGAAGGCCTACTTCCTAACTCTTTTGGCAATAGAATCTCACTCTTTTGATCCAATTCCTACAACAACAATATAATTTAAAAATATAATAAAAAATAATAAAGTAGGATAATTTGCATATTGCATACATGTAATCTATATTAAATTATGGGTAATTTACATAAATAAATTATTTGCCCTTCAAATTTATGCAATTGCATTCTTTCAAACGGGGGAACACAGAAATTGCTAAAGGCTGCCGCGGTTTCTATTTATTGATGCTTGGCCATAAACTACTACTGGCAGTAGTGGTTTATGTATATTGGGACACGTACGTAAACCGCTGGAGGCAGCAGCAGTTTATGTGGAGAGTGAATGCCTATATAAACCGTAGAAGGCAGCCGCAGATTACTCATTTGGAGTCATTTGAAGGTTGTTTAGAGAGAGAAAATTCTAGAGAGAGGTCAGAGCAACTTGAGAGCGGGTCCGAGGTATCCGAGAGCCGACCTCCAGCTAGATATCATGGCAAATGAACAGAGCTTGTACCGACTGAACGGTGTTGCCCATATTGCCGGTGCCATTGGTGACGGGGTCAGTTATATTTTAATTTTTTTTAGCGTTATCATTTATTAACTAGAAAAATGGTATGTAAGGTAGAGGAACTAGAATTTATAGTTTGAAATTAGGCTTTGCATGTTAGGATGTAGAATGTAGTAGAGCTGTACAAACAAATCGGTTTGGGTAGCGATTTTTGTTTTCTTAATTTCCAAATATGATTAATTAACTGAATTTATTTCCCTTTTATCAATCTTATTCTTTGTGTTAGTATTTTTTTTATGGAATTCTTATTGTTTATGCTCATATGAGTCTATTTTTTTATTATTTATCCTTTTTTATTTTGTACAATTATTTTGTTTTAGTTTGACAAAATTTTATAATTGTGCTTGTTATTTATTTTATTTTGGTTATTATATTTTTATGATATGAGAAGTGTTTATTTGATTTGACGACTGACTAATAGGTTAATAGTTTAATTATTTTATTATTTTCTTGTTTGGTGATGGTTTAAGCGATTTGTTATTATTAGATAGGGGGATTCGTTGTGGATAGTAGAATTTAATTGTTTCGTGTATATCTTTCATGTTGTGTGCAGCCAACTAGGTGTATCTACAGTGTGAGACGGCAACAAAATATGCCCATGCATGAAAGGATCATCCCGTATTTAGAGAGGTCTGGATTGTACCACTTGGTCAGGTTAAACAGCCACTGGTTCTGGCTGGACGAGCCCTTGGTCAGTGCGTTCGTTGAGAGGTGGCGCCCTGAGACGCATATGTTTCATATGCCTTTCGGAGAGTGCATAGTGACGTTGCAAGATGTGGCGTTTCAACTTGGGTTGCCTGTCGATGGGGAGGCCGTGAGTGGTTGCCTTGGTGAGTTTAAGAAATTCATGGAGGGTGGCTGACCAACTTGGGAGTGGTTTCAGGATCTATTCGGTAAGCTGCCACCACCGAATAAGGTCAAGCAGATGATAGTCCACTTTACATGGTTCCACGAGAGGTTTAGGGTGTTAGCAGATGCGACCGAGGACACTGTTTGCATTTACGCACGTGCCTACATCATGATGCTGTTATCCACTCAGTTATTTGGAACAAGAGTGCGAACCGGATACATATACGGTGGTTGTCATTTGTCGCGAATCTTGATGAGATGGGGAGGTATAGCTGGGGGTCGGCCGCTTTGGCGTAGTTGTATCGATGCATGTGTCGGGTTGCGAATAGAAATGTGACCAACCTGGTGGGTCCTTTCCACTTGCTACAGAGTTGGATCTTCTGGCGGTTCCTCACCATCCATTTGTGAGAAATAACACTCTTCCTCCACCTTTGGCATTTGAGGGGTTTATATAGGCAGCCACGCTCACACATACTTAACGTAAACCGCTGCTGCCTCCAGCGGTTTACGCACGTGTCCCAATACACATAAACCGCTACTGCCAGTAGCGGTTTATGGCCAAGCATCAATAAATAGAAACCGCGGGAGCCTCTAGCAGTTTCTATGTCCCTCCATTTGCATGTAATCCGCGGCTGGCTATAGTGGATTATGTGTTTCCAGTAAACCGCTACTGCCAGTAGTGGTTTCTATAGATATATGAAATAATGTATTTGCGTCTTCATATTTGAAAGAATGCAATTGCGTATATTTGAAGGACAAATAATTTATTTATGTAAATTGCCCTTAAATTATATTATATTAAACCGTAAGATATTTAGACATCTAAGTAAATGAAATACTCGATATAATTAATTAGTTATAATTTATTTAATTTAATGATTTAAAAAATTTAAAAATTACTTTTAATAATAT
>NC_029794.2:112394255-112403457 GCF_000816755.2 Arachis ipaensis | reverse complement strand
ATTTATAATTATAATTTATTTTTTTTAATTATTTTTAGAATAACGTGACAAATAGAATTTTGAGGATTTCGACGTTAGTCTAATTAGTCATTCAAAAAATTAAAGTACCAACCAAGTCCTTTACGATAACAAATGGTGAATATGTATGTCCTTCCATGAATGAATATTAACAAAACGAAATAAAATTGTCCATGTATTTCGTTATCTCCAGTGGTGTGTATTCTATTGCTACCACATGAGCATGAAACGATGCAGTTTTCGACAGTGAAATATTTATTATTTTTTGAATTTCCATATAATTTTTATTAACTACTCTCTATTTATAAAAAATTCTATTAAAATAAGTGAAGTTTCACTCCAAAGTTATTATTTACATGACGATCTTTCATAAATAAACACATCGCAGTAGTTAACAGTATTGTGAAGAACCATCGTTATGTTTATGTGATGAGGAAACACCCATTGAAGGGGGTCATACCAGTGGTTCATAGTCCGAACCAAATTTAAACCCAGAAATTGGTGGTGGGAGTCAAAAGAAGAAGAATAGAAGGTCAACAGTGAGGCCTCTTCCAACAGGGCAAACCGTCATACCTAACCAGGATCCAAATAAGCATCCTTCAACATTTATACATGTAGAAGGTAAAGATATGTCGAATCCAGGTGCATTGTACCACTATTATGAGTCCGAAGAATTGGATTCCATTGCAAGTGATGATGAAGAGAGTTAGCAGGTAGCATTTTCACAAGGGAATGCAAATGCTCCAATTAGGGAAGTAAGATTGGATTTAGCAATGGAGTTTGAAAATCTGGAACAATTCAAGAAAGCAGTCAGAAAGTACAACATCAACATAGGCCAAAGCATATTCTTTCCAAGAGTTGATTCTGCCAAGTGTAAGGCTATATGTTATGATGAGGATTGTCCATAGCAGATATACTATGCGAAGAGGTCGTATCCGTTAAGCTTTCAAGTGAAGACGTTTATCAATGAACATATATGCAGCAGAGTTAATAAGAACAAATCTGCAGATACAAAGTGGGTTGTTGATATTGAGAACAAGATCCGTGATTACCCAGAAATGACGCAAAGACATGCAGAAGACTTTTTTAAGGAGTATGATGTAATTGTCAACGAGAAAAAGATATATAGGGCTATGGTGAAGGCAAGGGAAATGATTGAAGGGTTGGAAATAGCTCAATATACACTTCTTAGGGACTATGCAAATGAAGTTATGAGGACTAACCCTGGCTCTACTGTAAGAATCAGCACCAACTATGTGGAAGGTACAGGACATAAATTCAAGAGGATATACATTTGTTTGGAAGGTTTGTAAGAAGGGATTTTCCTTTGGCTACAGGCCATTCATAGGGTTGGATGGGACTTTTCTTAAAGGTTACTATCCTGGACAGTTGCTGACTGCTTGCCAATAACCATATATATCCTATATCATATGCAGTTGTGGAATGTGAATGCAAGGATAGTTGGAAATGGTTTTTGGAACTCCTCCAAGAAGACTTTGGTAATGCATCCATCAATGGGTTCAATTTCATGTCAGACATGCAAAAGGTAATGAATGACTAACTATATTTATTTAGATGATAATTAATAGTAATTGTCCATCTATTGTATATATTTAGTGTTGTATAGAGATGATAGCAATGATGTTATTATTTTATTTATTTACACCAGGAATTCATCCCTGCTCTGCATAAAGTAAATCCAGGAGCGCATAACAGATTTTGTGCTATATACATCTGACAAAATTTTAGGAAACAGTGGAGAGACACTGTGTTGAAGATGGCTATGTGGAGATGTGCCAAAGTAACAACATCTCAGGAGTTCAATGCTGTTATGGATAGAATCAGACGGGTTAATCCCCATGCTTGGGAGTATCTGAATAGGATACCCCCAAATCAATGGAGTAGGTCAGGTTTTAGCGAATATCCGAAGTTTGACAATTATACAAACAATAACTATAGGATCAAGATGAAGGGAAAGCCTACTATAACTATGCTTAAAGAGGTGAGGTGTAATATGATGATCATCATCGCTAGAAACAAGAAGGCATTGGTGGGATATAGGTCAGAGACAAGATCTTTTAAGCCGCATGCAGATCTTGAAAATATAGGTCGTATGTGCTATCAGTTTAAAAACTTCAGTCAAGACATGTGCTACGTGATGAACTTCTGGCTTCAGATTGCATTGATTAAGCTATACTTTTCCTATAAATATCAAGATATATGCATCAATGAAGAAAGGAAAAAAATTTAGAGAGACCAAAGAGAAGAATCTGAGAAAATAATAATGCAAAAAAAGTTCATAAAAAATTAGAAAAATACAAAAAAAAAGAAACAACGAACGAGAACAAAGAGGATAAAATTTTTAAAAAAAAAAATTTGGAGACATCATTATTAGTAATAATTTCAAAAAATAATATTTTGAAATTTCAAAACAATTTTAAATTTAACACTAACCTCAACATATATGTCCTCCTTGTTTGCTGTGCAATTCCGTCGATCATGTCCAAAACCATGGCAGCGCCTGCACTGCCTACCCATTTTGCTGTTGCCGCTTGACTACGGTGCACCTTTTGACTTGATAATTTTCGAATCCAAAATATCGCAACCATCTACAATAGCATGCACAAAAGTTGAACCATTACCCTTTGGATCTTCTACTTCAACCTTTTTTAACAGCTACGCTATCTTGGCAGCAGCGTACTCATGCGTGGCAGGCTGTTGGGCTGCTAACAAACTCATAGGGAAGCAAGCAATCCACAACGAACCATACCGTCCCCGAAAATGCTTTATTACGATCCAAACCTCCATCGGAGTCATGGAATGATCCAAACTTAGCATCTTTGCAACACTTTTTCAGCACCAACCCCATCGGCAATACATCCTTCTCCAACTCTTTCAAAACACAGATGATATGGCTGCATGGAATTCCTATGTTGTTCCAAAGCTTGCACGAACACTCATACCTCTCAGAGTTGCTTTCATATAGTACAGAGTAAACTCGATGAGGCTTACGAAACTTTCTAAACATGAACTTTTCCGTACTACCATAACTTTTCCTATGAAGAATTATCAACGCAACCACACATTCAATCTCTTTCTTGACCTCGAAGAATATCTCTTTGGTATAGATTTGAGATATGGCCCGTTCAATTGATTCCAGCCCTGTAGTCATGACCGGTTTCGAATATAGAGATTTGTAGTTCGTAATAAACTCATTGTTCCTGTAGTCCTTAGCCACACGCTCAAGATTCTCCACCAACTCCAACAAGCAATTCGAGGACTTGATAAACCTTTTAAGAGATGTATTAATGTCCTCGTATCTTGACGTCGTTCTCAATCCAGCACAAAACTTATCGCACAAATACGCATTCGCCCATTGTACCATCTTTTCGTACGTTAACCAAATCCATTCGTTCTCCTCTAACCTGAATGCAGCAACCATGTCTGCCCAATACTAGTCGATCTCCTCAACCTCAAAATGACCATACATAGCAGTCTTAAATGCATCACAAAAATCATTATCCTTGATGTTCGAAATAGCATTCCACGCTAGGTGCCAGGCGTAAAGTCGATGCGTGGCATTAGGAAAATCTACCCTAATAGCCTCCTTCATTGACTCGTCTCCATCTGTAACCACAACTTTGGGCTGTTTTTGATGCATTACTTCCAGGAAAGTGTCTAGCAGCCACTTATAAGATAGAATTTTCTCGTCCTCCAGCAACTCGAAACCAAAAAGTATTGTCTGTCGGTGGTGATTAGTTCCAGAAAACATTACCAAAGGCAAGTTGTATAGATTCTTCCTATACGTCGAATCAAAGGCCAACAAATCACTAAAGCACTCATAGTCATACTGCGACCAAAACAGGTGACCAAGGTGGTTTTCGGGACAATATGTGTACATCACAATAGCTAATGGATCCACCTCAGTTTCCTCTTCAGATAACTTATTGCTGCTGCCGCATCTCCCTGAATGATCCGAGAGCGACATACATCGTCGATATAGTTGTAAATGTCCTTCTTTATGAAGTGAAAGTTTCGATAACCACGGACAAATATGCAAAGAACCCCATGATCTGACTGGTCTAGAATCCTGCATGCTATGAATGTGGGCTTTATTACCTTCGTTGATGTTGCGGTGGGCTGTCATGACATTAGTGAAAGCAGGCAATGCCAAATCACGATTGTGATCTTGAACAAATGTCTTCATCCTCCACTTGCCACTCTATTTGTCTAAGAACACAATGAACTTCGCATTGCAGTTGGTCATAGTCTCTTCCTATCTGCCCTCTCATAATGCTTCTTCTCCTGCAAGCCTTGTCGATTGCAATATAAAAATTTCCTCACAACATTGCCTTCATCGTCTTTAATGGAATCTCCTTTTTGAATAGCAAATCCAATCGCCTTTACATATTCCATATATCTTGCATAATCCTCTTCAGCCCCATGAAATTCAGTATCAGCCAATGTAGCCGTAGTTGAAAAGCATGGAAGTGTCCACATCATCACTTATTTGATCGTCTGAACCACCTGGTGACTCCGATGAAAGCACTGTGCCACCCTCGTCCGCTTTACCAAATACATCAACTCTCTCTACCGGCTCGCTCTCCTTTCCCACTCGTGATGGTGAGTCTAACCCCTTAGAGACCTTTTTCTCGTCGGACTTATTACTCCGTCCATCAGTCCATTGACCCGAAAAGTCCGAGTTTCCTTTGCTGCCACTATCCATTCCAATGCGTTCTTAAGTACCTGCATTACACAATTCAAAATTAAACACACTAACAACATTGAAGATAACATAAAACTACAACATTTGATTCACAACACGGATGCCAATTCAAAAAAGTATAATTTTTAATTCTCATGAGAATTTCAATTCTCTTCAAACTAAATCAGACGAATAACAGAGTACTAATTGGCTTTTCTAATGCTTTGAAGATAATTTTAAGCCTTTAATACGTGCAGGACTAATTATACAAAAAGTAACAACTTTATATATAAGGGAATAAATTCAACAAAGAAAGATACATGTCGTTTTATTTGTCTCATCAATTCTTGTGATGGTTCTGGTAGCCCAATCCTTCCAAAAAAAATAAGGAGAGAAAGAAGATAAATATGAGGATTTATTTGAACTCAAATATTGCAGAAGAAAGAGTACTAGTAGAACTAAACTAAACTCAAATAGATGCATTAGATCATAACTTGCAGTGTGGCATTTGTGGATAAGTATTCAAATCTCCTTCAACCCTTCCAACAAAAGAAGGAGAGAAAAAAGATAATTAAGGGTTTGTTTGAACCCAAGATATCGGACAAGAAAGATTACTAGTAGAACTAAAGCATAATTTGAAAGTAAAAGATTTATTCTGTGTGAAAAAAATTGAAAATTGAAATAAACTAAAATAAGAAAAATTTAAATAGATGCATTAGACATAATTTATAGTGGCATTTGTGGAAAAGTATTCAAACCTCCTACAACCCTTCCAACAAAAAAAAAGGAGAGAAAGAAAATAAATATGAGTGTATATTTGAATCGAGATATTGGAGAAGAAAGAGTACTAGTAGAGTTAAAGCATAACGCAAAAGTAAAAGGTTTAGTTTGTGCGGAAAAAAAAATGAAAATCAAAATAAAATAAAATAAGGAAACCTTAAGTAGATACATTAGATCACACCTTGCAGTGGCATTTGTGGAGAAGTACTCAAATCTCTTTCAACCCTTCCAATAAAAGGAGAGAACATAAACATGGGGTTTATTTGAACCCATGATATCGGATAAGAAAGAGTAATAGTAGAACTAAAGCATAACTCGAAAGTAAAAAATTTATTTTCTGTGAAAAGAAATTGAAAAAATCAAAATAAAATAAAATAAAAAACCTCAAGTATTAGATTATAGTTTGTAGTGGCATTTGTGGAGAAGTACTCAACTTTTCTTCAACCCTTTCAACAAAAGACAGAGAGAAATAAGACAAAAAGGAGGGTTTATTTAAATTCAGAATATTGAAAAAGAATGAATACTAGTAGAACTAAAGCATAACTCGAAAGTAAAAAGGTTTATTTTGTACGAAAACAATTTAAAGTCGAAATAAAATAAAATAAGGAAGACTTAAATAGATACATTAGATCATAACTTACAGTGACATTTGTGGAGAAGTACTCAAATCTCCTTCGACCCTTCCAACAAAAGTTTCTAAAACGAACACTCTTTATGGTTAATGATTCTCTCTAAACAATCACTTTAAAGGCGTAAGCCATATATATAAATGGTGTGATACATACTTCTTTCCAACAACAACAAACTAACCAACTTAACCGATAATACTTTCAAAAAATAGGAAGAAAGTAAGAGAAAATTTTGATTTATGAATGCTGAAAAATGTACCCACATTATTGTTAAACTTTTTATACAATCACATGCCATATTTTGGTACTCTATGAATTTATTCATGTTGGAAACCAAAAGAAATAGGGCACTTTCATTTAAGTTTCAATAATAATCCAAAGATGGCTAAGTAACATGCTTCCAAGATCCATACTTATTCAAGATACTAACAACAAAAATAGAGAGATCAATAAGAACAGCAGAGAGAAATGGAAAAAGGATGATAACATACATGTGAACGTAGCAACTTCCAATGCCACCGAGGAATACTTATTGTACCAAGCTGCTTTCGGCACCTTGATGTTCAAATCCACGCACACAACCTTTAGGGGTGTGAGTTACCGAATCGGACCGAAATTTACCACAAAACGAGCCAAAATTTACAACAACCGAATAAAAAACCGAAAAAATTATTTTTTTCGAATTAAACTGATCGGTTCGGTTCGATTTCGGTTGGCTTAACAGAAACCAAACCGAACCGAAGAATTAGCTCACAAATACTTGTTTTTACAAGTTTGCCATTTAACTTAAACCAAACCTCCAAATCCTTAACTTCACTCAGCGCAGCCACACACAACCCCCAACACAAGCCTTCAGTAAACTCACTTCCATAGTTCCATCTTTCTCCTCCATGTCTGAGACTCTGAGAGAATGAGAGCCTGAGAGAGCCAGTGAGCTAGAGAGCTGCCGCCATCCTTCAGAGTTCAGTCGCAAGTCGTCCATCGTCACCGTGAAGGACATCGTCGATCTCCATCGCGCCGTCGTCTAATCGCAGTCTTTACGCCGTTGTCGATCTTCGTCTGAGCCGTTCTTCTCTGTCGCCGAGCAGTAGTCCCCGTCGCCAAGCAAACCCTTAGTCAGAGCCCTCTCCTGCAACTCAATGTCTTCTTCTGAGGTTAGTAACTTGATTTTTTCACAATTTATTGCAATTTATGAGATGTTCTTGTTGCTGGTCTGTTCTTGTTGCTTTCATAAAAATTCATTGTCACAAGGTTGTCCATGCATGTCTGTTGGTAGGAATTTGGCAACAAAATCCAATCTTTGTGACAAGATTTGCCACTCACATACATACATATGCTTGGAAATTTGATATTATTTGCCATTGAATCTATTGTGAGAGAAATTCCTGCACAAAATCATGGAGAAATTTTCATTCTACTGCTAAAAGCACGTGTTGCATTTTCTAGAAAATCAGGAATGGGGCCTTCTATGGTATTGTTGTGCAAATCACTGAGAATTAAACAAGTTTAGTTAATTTACTTAGTGTTTACAAAATTATTTTTGTAGAAAATTTTAGAACAGAAGTAAAAAAAATTGGATTTATGAGTATCTCACATAGTTTCAAGTGCATCCATGGAACTGAAATCTGGAAGCTCACCTTTCAGATCAAAACCACTGAGATACCTATTTGATTTTATCCAACACATTTATATGACAAATTAGTAAATATACTATATAAATAATTTATTTCGAAAATTTATTTAGAAGAAGTGCAATAATTATAATTTATTATTAGTTAACTTATATATATATGTATAATCTATTTCGAAAATTTGAGAGATAAAGTTTAAAGCCAAAAGTTACCTCTGATTTGAGAGATAATGTTTAAATTAGTCACTAAATTACCAAAAGGAGAGGTTTAAGTGTGTGTTTGGATTACGGTTTGTAAACGGAGGTTTGTATAAAATTGATTTTGTAAAATTGATTTTGATCAAAAATGAGTTAGTATTAACGTGGTTTATCTTTGGTAATTCTTATTCAAAATGGATTTTAGTAAACTAAATATTGTTTAGATTACATTATTCAAAATCACTTTTAGATAAAAAATTACAGAAAAAGACATGAATTTAAATAATTATTTTATGTTATCTTATAATTTTATTTTAAATATTTAAATAAATTTTAATATTTTTTTAGTACTCTCAATATTCTTTAGTACTCTAATAAGATTAATAGAATCATAATATAAAGTAAAAAAAATATTTCATACAAAAAAAAATAACAATAACATTAAAAGAACTCATATAAAGTTGAAACCCTAATTGTATTTTTCAAATTTCTTTTATTTTTTTTAATAAATTTTTTTTCAAACAGAAATTTTAATTTCATAATTTTGTCCTCCGTTAATATTACCAATTATTATTATTTTTATTATAGTTAGTAAATTCACTTGGTCATAATATTAATCAACCACAAATTTTTACTGCACATGTCTACAAAAAATACAACACACATTATATAGTCACTTTAATCTCTTTAACTTCTTAGTCGCTACATAAATACTTTTATTATTGTACGTTGTTATATATACTTATATAAATAGTCATAAAAATATACTTATATAAATAATCGCTTTTGGAATAATTAAAAAAAAATTCTCATCCATTGTGAGAGGAATAAACTTACCTGTTTACATCCAAAATTTAATGCAACACATTTTTATCTTTTAGAATAATATTTGAAAAAAATTCATATCCAAATTTTTTGAACTTTTTTTAGGCCAAATTTATTTTTTTTTTTTTTCGTTTTGACGTGTTCAGGTAATACTTATCTAAAAAACTTTTATACATCAAATAAGGATATTCTAAGTGAATTGGATTGGATTTGTGGTAAAATGAGAATCGAATCAATTAAATTATAATTAATTTAGATTGGTTTATTTTTATATTTTTTGTGTGTATCCAACCAAACTAAGCTGAGTAAGAAACTAATGATGGATTGGTACGGTTAAGGTAATTGAGTATCCGATAAAATATAAATTAAAAAAACATTGAAAAAAAATGAGAATTTTTTAGAAAAATAATGTTAACA
>NC_029794.2:112393901-112394250 GCF_000816755.2 Arachis ipaensis | reverse complement strand
GATTCGCAGGTTAGTTTGGATTCTGTTTCTCCAAAATCAATATCTGGACCAATTATGATCTAATATCATTGGGACAGATCTAATTATATCCAATTATCCATTGGCTACGGAACCAATTTAATCGGCTCAGACGGATAATCATGTTCTTCGAATTGGTAAACACCCTTAACACTAGGAGTATTTATAGACCGGACCCGCTCCTAAAAGGCCATCAAATTTATTTTGACTCGACTCGAAAATAATTCACAATAAACCAGATAAAATCGAATATAGCTGATGTAAAATTAACATATATAAATTTGTAAATTTTATATATTAAAATAATAAAATTTTATTTTAAAAATTATAT
>NC_029794.2:112371269-112393838 GCF_000816755.2 Arachis ipaensis | reverse complement strand
TAAAAATATAATATAATATAATATTATTAATTTTATTTTAAAATATATATTTTAATTGTAAAATATAATGTTAGACCAGATTAAATGACACAGTATAATTCAAAACCGATCGTTGCCGCATAGAAATTACAAATCTAAATCCAGTAAAATATGTCTTGAATTTGGATGGACTGATTCTTGAATACGCGTGTCTATAAGGCTAACACCAAACTCTTCAATGCCTTTCCACCGCCTCAATAGGAAAACCGCGTGAAATCAACGGGACTATTTTTTTAATTGCATCATAACCGTCCATTCTCTCACCACCGACTTAATCATAACCGTCCATTCTCACCCATCCCTTCGTATATAAACACTTGCGTTTTCTAAATTCTCCTCATACTGCATTGTAGGTTATTTTGAATTTTGAATGCGTTGGTGGAGTGGTTTCGGTTTCGACTCTTCTCTTTTTAGCTAATGCTACTCTTCCTCTCTTTTTGTGAATATTTGCTTTAGTCTTCTCCGTGTTGGTGTTGTTCTCTTATGTTTCCGATTTCAAGATTTCATCCATGATTTAGAAGATTTGATAGGCTTTTACTGTGAATTATTATCTGATTCCGTTTATGCAACTGTATTCGGATTTGTGGATTATTGATTTGCCTCAGGGAGAAGAGAACTACGTGATTAATATATGAACGGAGTGTTATTCTTGTTTGCTGGATTGGAATTATGATTTCCTCTACTTAAGTGTGGCGAATTTTTTTGGATGATCTGTTAGTTGAATTGAAGATATTTTCCCATCTGGAAGTTTGGTTGGGCTCTTCTAATTTGTGATCTGTTCTGTTACGGTACTGTGTTGTTGAACATGACCTCCTTTTTTTCACGGAACTGTTTTCCTGATTGTTCAGGTGAGATCTCGATTGTGAACGTTTCCTTTTTGTCGGTGATTGGAGGATGATTCTGCTTCTTCCTAGATCCGGAGAAACTGAGAACTCTCTTTACCCTATCTTTTTATGAAACTTCTCCTATTCTTCAACTATTGATCTTATGTATAGAGATTTACCTACGGTTCTGCTTGTTGAACATGGCTTTTCTTTTACGGGACTGTTTTTCTGATTATTCAGGCGAGATTTAGATTGTGAACGCTTGCTTTCTGTTGGTGATTGGAGGATGAATTCTGCTTTTGCCTAGATCCGAAGAAACCGAGAACACTACCCTTGCTCCCCCCTAAAACTTCTATTCTTCGACTGTTCTTATCATTATTATTGTAGAGGGATTTAGCTTCGGTTTTGCTTTGTTTGCAGTGTATTTTGGGAGGTTGGAGATTTGTAGATCGGATATATTGGAAAGAATTTTCTGCAATTTTCGACATGGACGATTAGATATCTAATTCCTTAAAACAGAACAGATTCTCTACTTTTACCCTTTTTTAAATTCAATTATAAATCATGCATGTGAATTAAAATGTGAATCTATATTCTATGCAGCGGTGTCCATCTTGAAGCGTGGTTGTTTTGAGTGCGACACATACAGAGGATAGAGATCAAGAACAGTTTTTCTAAACTTTCTTTCCCTGCATTTTTTTCCCAACTTACTTGTGGCAGCATTGCGAGTTAAATCTGGATGTGTTTCCTATGCAGTGTTGTCTGATCTTGTTACCGCGGGTGTTGAGTGCATCCTGGTCGATATGTTTCTTGCACTTGCCTGGTTCATTTGTTTAAGTTTTGCTTCCTTTTTTTTTTTATTTAAATTATTGGCTGCTTTGGTTCTTTGTTGTTTCCTCCATAATTCTGTCTCTTGGAAATCGGTTTATGTTTCTCTTTTTTGCCTTAGGAGCCAATTGAAGGATATGGGATTGCACTTAGGCGATGTGTCCAAGATTCCGAAATTGATAATTCCCTCCTAACATGTGCACCAATATTTTTTAGTATTAAATAATAGTTGGATTACGGAGTTATCTTGTTAATGTCCTGCAATGCTTTAAATTGGTTGCAGAAATCTGGAATCATGGATAGAAGATATATGGCAGGAAGGCTCAAAATAATACAGGCTCATAATCTGATTAACTTTTCTTTTTTAACTATATTGCGTTAATGGTCGTGCAAAATTAAATCTGAACTTGTTCTCTGGCAGTGTTTTTGTTTTGGTCAAGTAATGTTGTGTAGCTGGTGACTTTGTACCTGGAGTTTGGACGCACTGGATCTGTTGTCTCTTGGTTTTTTATTTTTTTGCTAGCTCATATGCATAAGTAATCCAGATATCAATTGAATTTCGTCTGTTCATTTGCAGTGTTGTCTTCCAATCATACTTTTGGCAACGGCATTCATGTATAATGGTGACTTCTAACTGAGTTTAGTGTTCTCTGTGTCTGTTCCTGTGCATTTCATTTCTTTGATGTTCTTTATATTGCTTGGGGAGGAGTGTTCCTTGATCTGTTTTTCCTGTGAATTTCTATCTAGTTTATAGAACTATTCTTGGATTTGTGGATTTTGGATTTACTTAGCTGCTGATCAAGATGCTTCTTTCTGGATTCGATAATTTTGGGAATGGTTATAGTTTCACACAGTTTCGCAGGGAAATGAACTAGGCGATGAACATATGGACAGGGTGCTATTCTTGTTTGCTGGATTGGAATTGTGATTTTCTCTCTTCAGGTGTAGCGAATTATGTGGATGATGAATGCTCGCTTTTTTGTTGGTGTTTGGAGGATGAATTCACTTTTGCCCAGATCTGAAGAAACTGAGAACTCTCTGAATCCTTGCTTTTTCTGAAAATTCTATGCAGCTGTTCTGTTGATTGTTAAGGCGACATTATCTGGATTATGAATGCTCGCTTTTTGTTGGTGTTTGGAGGATGAATTCTACTTTTGCCCAGATCTGAAGAAACTGAGAACTCTCTGAATCCTTGCTTTTTCTAAAAATTCTCCTATTCTGTACTATTCTTATTCCCGGAGAGATTTAGGTTTGCTTGTTTTTGCTTGGTTTGCAGTGTATTTGGGAGATGGGGGATTATAGATCGGAGATATTGGAAAGAATATTTTGCAAGACCCGAGAGGACCATATATCTAATTCCATAAAAGCAATCTGATTCTCTATACATTTTATTTCCTTGATCATTTAACTAAATATTTTAAAGCTTGCATTGTGAATTAAAATGTAGTTTATTTTCTATGCAGCATCGTAGCCTGGTTGTTGAGCACGATGCATACAGTGGATGGAATCTAGTTTCCTAAAACAGTTTTTCGAAGCTCTTCTTTCCTTTTTGTTCATTCCAACCTATTGTGCTAGCAGCATTTGAATTAAATGTCGTTGGTTTCCCGTGCAGTGTTGTCCGATCATGGGTGTTCAGTGCATCCTGGTGATATGCTTTTGCACCTGGCTGGTTCATTTGTTTAATTTTTGCTTTTTTTAATTTTAAATTTGCTACTTTGTGTTGTTTCCTGCGTTATTCTCTCGCGGTTGGAAATCGGTTTTTGTTTCTCTTTTCCTTAGGAACCAATTGAAGGGTATGGGATTGCACCAAGACTGTTCAAGATTCCGAGATTTATATGTCCTTGTTATAGTTTTTTTTTCTTTCTATCCCCTAAATATTATAAAAATAACTAGATTATATAGTTGTTTCACGTTGTTTTATGACCTCCAATGCTTTTCATTGGTTGCAGGGATTTAGAATTTTGGAAAAGATGTGTTTTGGAAAAAAAGCTCTGCAAAAATAATACAGGCTCATGATCTAGATTAAACTTGTCTTCTCTACTGAATTTTTCTTCCATATTTATTTTTTAGCATTAGTGGTTCGTGCAAAGTTCAATTTCAACCTGTTTTCTTGCAGTGTTATGATCGTTAACATTGTCCGTGTAATCGAGTTAGATGTGGAGTTGGTGACTTCTACCTGGAGTTTGAATTCCCTGGATCTTTCCTTTTGTCTCTTATTTTCTTTCCATGTATTTAGTATGAACATGTCAATTCCTGTTCCTTTGCAGTGTCGTCTTCCAATCGATACTTTTGACTACCATATTCATTCATATGGTGACTTCTACCTATAGCAGTTTGTGTTTTGTTCATGATTTTGACTGAGAGTTTAGAGAATGATGATAGGCCCAACCTGTTGTTCCCTCATCCTAGTTGTTGACACACTTTCAAGATAGGACTGTAAGCGTTTAATGAGCACTTATTGGTCGTCGTTGACCATATAGGCTGACTGTATCATATATAATCAATTTTGCTTTTTATCGCTTTTTAATTTTGGCCGAGCACATAAAAGTTATTGGATTCGGTAACATGAATTGTATAGTTGTTTATGCTTCCAGTTATCTCTGAGCAGAATCACACGGTGTATTGGTTGCGGGGGGTTATCAGTTCAGTCTCACTAATAAGGATAAGAGGATTTGACTTTAGTTCTTTTTTTGGTGTTGTGTTCTCTTTGGTTGAGGTCTTGGAATTGAATTGTGAACATGCTTTTGTGCAGTTAAACGACTGAGTGTATTGGAGATTAACTTTGGGGGTTCAGGAGCAAGATTCATAGTTTTCCCAACTCGACTTTGCCATTTGTTCTCAGGTGTTTTTGTTTGATCTGGTCTTCCATCAGTTTGACAAGCTGTTTCTTTCATTTATTTTCAGCTTCCTGCATACACGTTTGCCATAATTGGTCACACTACCCGTAATTGGAGAATTTTGCTTGAACGCTGTGAGGGGGCTGAATTATGTTAAAACTGTTGTAGATTGTTGTGCTGGCCTTGAACTGTTCTTGCATGCGAAGTATTGAAGGATTTTCTGTTATTAGGTTTTAACGTGTCTTGATTTTACTTAACTACTAAGGGAAACTGTAACCATGATGTCTTTGATTTCACTTTCTATTGGGCAAATTGCAACTATGATTTTGTTTTTTGTGCATAACTAGAAACTTCTTTTCTGTTCATCTCTTTCAATCTTCCATGTTGAGTACCATGTGTTTGGCAGCATCTGGAAATTGTAAGTCGAGTTTGAAATATTGAAGGACCTCTTCTTGGATGGTTTAACTAGGATTTTGTACCTAAATGAGTGACTTCTGAATGGTTTTCAAATTTTCGTCCTATAGTTTTTAAAGCTTCTCCTTGTCTGGATTTTCAACTTAATCTTGTCGTTTGTTTTACGTACGCATAACTGGTGACTGGTTTTTCTGGATCTTCACCTTAATCTCTCTTGTTTTTCTACAGTTCAGTGTCTTATGTTTGGCAGGAGCTAGGATTTGCAATTGGACTTTCTATGGGTTTTAAACCTAAACATCACTTTGGTGTACTGAAGGATTTAAGTATAATTGTCTGGTTTTTAAAGCTGCTGCTTCTTTGTTTGGATTTTCAAAATTTTTCTCTTCCGTTTGGCAGGATAAGGGATTTGTAATTGGACTTTGGGTGTTAAGGATGCAAGTATAACTGATGACTTTTAACTGGTTATTAAATTTTTTCTTTTGTGGATTTTCACCATGGTCTCTTCCATTCTTCTATGGTTCAGTGTCTTATGTTTGGCAGGAACTGGGGTTCAATTTGGAGTATCGAAGGATTTAAGTATAACCGGGACTGATTTTTAAAGCTTCTTTGTTTGGATCTTCAACTTAATTTTTCTTTTCCGTTTTTCTACGTTTGGCTTTCATATTCAGCAGGTTTAGGGATTTGTAATTGAATTGTAAGTTTCCTCCTCCGATCTTCTACGTTTGGCTAATATATTCAGCAGGTTAAGTGTTGAAGGATCTAAGGGTAACTGGTGACTTCTTACTGGTTATTAAAACTTTTTTTTTGGGTCTCTCTCAATTGGAATTTAAATGTTCAACTCGACGTCACTTTGGAGTATTGAAGGATTTGAGTATAACTGTGCCGGGCTTTTAAAGCTTTTGTTTGGATCTATATTAAAAGCTTTTTCTTTCTTTGGATTTTTATCTTGGCGTTTCTCCCTCTCTTCTAACATTTGGCACTCTTATTCAGCAGTATCTGGGATCTGTAAATGGATTTTGGTCTTGAAGGACCCAAGTATAACTGGTGACTTTTAACTGGTTATTATAAATTTTCTGTATTTTCACCTTAATCTTGTCCATTCTTCTAGTTCTATTTGGCAGGGGCTGGGATTTGCATTTGGATTTTAAATGTTTCCTATGGGTTTTAAATATTCAGCTCACCACCTCACTTCCTTCTGTGGTTTTAAATACCATCACAACTGGTGACTTCAGCAGGTTTAGGGATTTGTAATTGAATTGGAATTTTCCTCTTCCGATCTTCTACGTTTGGCTAATATATTCATCAGTGTATCATAAACAAAAGAATACACTAGAACCACTCACATCTATTCTACTCTTCTACATCTGTGAATCGCCCCTTTTCTGCTTATTGATTGCATGTTGGTTTTCGTCTGGATTACTTTTACATTTATTTTCAATGCAGGATCTTAAGGTGGTCAGATATACCCGGTTAGACATGGTTATTTGTTTCGTGTTATGATTTTATGCTTCTTAGTTTGAAGATATCTTTTCAGTTCTTTATGTGATTTGTCAAGTTAGTAGAATTCTTTGTGAAAATTCCTCTAAAATTTATAATATAGGTTAGCACGGTAAGCAACTGAAGTTTGAAATGGAAATGATGCTCTTATTCATCTATATTAATTGTCCTCGTCGGGGGACTTGATTGCCTCTTAACTTTGCATGCAATTTTGTTGTAGCCTCGGGTGAATTTTGGTGAGGGGATCTTTTACTAGGGATTTGGATATTACCGTGGTAGCAAAGGGTTTAGGAATTTTTTGTTATTTTAATTCATGATGAATTACGAAGGTTTTTTAATTGAGGTTTACTATCATTTTGCGAACTTGCTTTTGTGCAGTTCGCGGATCCCATTTTTGGCTGATTTCTATCTTGGGGGAACGAAGATCACAATGGCATTCAGGAGTTGGTAGCTGTTTCTGAAATCTGAACTTTTCTGATATGCCTCTTGTATTTTTGTCGTTTGGGAGAATTGTGGACCAACTTCTGTGCTGTTCAAGCGAGTGCTCCGAGAGAAGGGTATTCAAGGAAAGGTTGGGGTGATTGGTGATTCTACAGCAGTTATGGACGCAGGATAATTGGTTTTAATTCTTTGATTCTTGTCTCTCGTCTCGCATCTATATTGTTATTTGATATCTGTAGGCTGTTGGTGAAGATACTTTCCATCTGCAAATGTAGTGGTTGCTGTAGTATGCCATGGTTCAAGTGCAACCATCATCTCTCTAGCAGAAGCAGTAAAAGCAGAACGATGTTTTTAAGATCTGCATTTTCTGCTGACGTGTTTTTCACTTCCGTCTTGGAAAGCTGTTTCATATTTTTTGTGGATTTGTTTATGAAATTTGTTTTACTGGCCTTGTAAATAGCGCTTCTGTGTGTTTATTCTTAATTTCTGACACACTACAGAATGGTTGGTTCTATTGGGGGGTGGTTCCAGGTCAACTTCTTTGAAGTTGCATTCTTGTGCAGTTATCTCTCGCAGCTTTGCAGTAAATTTTATGTATATCTTCTATTCCAATGATTTTTTGTCATTTGGATTTCTAGATCTGGATGTGTGCTAGTGTCGCCATGCAGTTATGTGATCTAGGCCATTTTTATATGTTCCTGATGGTTTCTGTTACGGATCCGGCCCACCATTCCGGATCCAAGACCGAACCCAACACCGGTTCTCCGGGTCCGACCCGTTTTTCACTTCTAGAAAGTCCGAAAACGGCATTTTCAGACTCCTAACCGACTTTCGAATTCAAACGTCTCCTTTATCTTAGCCAAATAAGATAAGATAAGATATTCTCCATCACATATAAATAGAGGACTCAGGTCCCTCCAGGTATTCATTCATTCCACACACTTTCTACCTCTCAGATCCATTCTAACTTGAGCGTCGGAGTGTCTTTGCAGGTACCACCCCCATCGCCCCAGTCAAGTGATCCGGCATCCGTCTCGACCCGCAGGTTCCCGATCCATCTCTCAACCCGTACCAGAGACATCTTGTACATTGGCGCCGTCTGTGGAAACCCTGCGCCGACCGGGCCCGATGGGGGACGTCCTAGAGGAAACCCCCTCAAGCCAGGATGACCCCCAACCAATTAACCCGACCCCCGAGCACTGTGAAGTCACAAACCAAGCGAGAATAGCGAGTGCGGTCCAAAACGCGAACAATTACGACGTCACGGACAGACGACATCATGAGAAAGCCAGCGACAAAGCAGCGCAGATCATCCAGGATCTCTGACTCCGGGTTCAGGAACTCGAAGGCAAGATAACCAACAAAGGAAAACACAACAACG
This sequence comes from Arachis ipaensis, assembly GCF_000816755.2. Classification (NCBI taxonomy): domain Eukaryota; kingdom Viridiplantae; phylum Streptophyta; class Magnoliopsida; order Fabales; family Fabaceae; genus Arachis; species Arachis ipaensis. The sequence goes on along the minus strand of NC_029794.2, from coordinate 112,385,577 downwards.
AGCACGGAAGCCATGCAACCTCCAGATCAAGATTTCGCCGCGGTAGATCGTCAACCCGAAGAGACGACAGAAGAAACGGTCGCAGTCCATCACGCGATCGCAGACACGAGAAATCACCAGAACGGCGATACAACAAGAAACATAACCGTAGCACCTCTCGAGATCTGAGTTCTCAACACTACTCAGACGAAGATCGGAGGGACCGAAACACCAAGCGCACGAGAAACGACCACATAATAATGGGCGGTACACCCTTTACAGAAAGAATCCTAAGAGCAAAACTCCCCAAAGGCTTCGACAAACCTACCGATATGAAGTACGACGGAACCAAGGATCCCCAAGAACACCTAACGGCTTTCGAAGCCAGAATGAACTTAGAAGGAGCAGCCGACGCGGTCTGATGCAGAGCTTTTCCGGTAACCCTCGCCGGGCCAGCAATCAAATGGTTCAACGTCCTCCCAAACGGATCCATAACCAGTTTCCACGATATCACACGAAAATTCATGGCCCAGTTCACTACAAGGATCACTAAAGCCAAACACCCCATCAGCTAGCTCGGGGTCACACAAAAACAAGACGAATCCACAAGAAAATACCTCGACCGCTTTAACGACGAATGCCTAACGGTCGACGGACTCACGGATTCCGTCGCAAGCCTTTGCCTGACCAACGGACTAATGAACGAAGATTTTCGCAAACACCTCACCACCAGACCGGTATGGACCATGCATGAGATCCAGAACGTCGCCAAAGACTACATCAACGACGAAGAAGTCAGCCAAGTCGTCGCGGCCAACAAGCGGCAGCACGGCAACAACCAACGCGGCAATTCGGCTTCTCACCATAACGCAACACCCAAAGAGAATCAACGGGACCACCCGAGGCCGACCAATCGGACACCGAGAATAGGCAAATTCTCCAATTACACACCCCCTAACTGCACCAATTACCGAGACATACCACCAAATAGCGGACCGAGGCATCATTCCAAAAGCCCGACAACTCAAGGAAAGGACAGGAGGCAACAAAACCCTCTACTGCGAATACCACCGAGGCTACGGTCATAAAACGCAGGATTGTTTCGACCTTAAAGACGCCCTTGAACAAGCCATACGAGACGGCAAACTCCCAGAATTTACCAAAATCATCAGAGAACCGAGACACGCGGAGAGAGACAGGTCACCGGAGAGAGAAGGACGTAACCCGAGAACCCAAAAGCGACCCCCAAGAGAAAGTCCAGAAGAAGACCCGACCATCATAGTAAACGTCATCACCGGCAAAGATGCACCATGCAAGTCAAAATCCAAGATAAAAAAGGACCTCCAGGTAATGGCCGTCAGAAACCAAGCCCCAACTCCCGTGTCCAACAAAGCAATAACCTTCCTATCCGAGGACTGCCAGCACGGTACCACAGCCGAAGACGCACCCTTCGTGATCTCGGCGAAGATCGGAACCGGACTAGTCCGAAGAATACTAGTAGACACCGGTGCAGACTCCAACATCCTCTTTCGAGGGGCCTTCGACAAGCTTGGGCTCCGCGACGAAAATCTCCAAACGCACTGCAATGGTGTCACGGGACTCGGGGACAACTTCCTCAAACCGGAAGGCTCCATCACACTCCCCCTCACCATAGGAACCAGTGACAAGAGGAGGACACTCATAGCTGAATTCGTGGTCCTAAAAGACTCCACTGCCTACAACGTCATCCTCGGAAGAAAGACGATCAATGACTTTTCGGCCATCATCTTTACCAAATACCTCCTTATGGAGTTCATAGCGGAGGACGACTCCATCGGGACCATCCACGGAGATCGGGAAATTGCGGCAGAATGCGACAACACCAGCCTGGCTTTACGGAAAAAATCCCGCGACGCAGCCGGGATATTCCTGGCCGACCTAGATGCCCGACAAGACGGCCAACCTAGACCCGAACCAGAAGGCGACATGGAGAAACTGCAAATAGGATAGACCAAGGACGAGTACACCTTTATCAATAGGAACCTCCCTTATGACCTAAAAGAAGACCTTTCCCAATTTTTAAAACAAAACAGAGACCTGTTCGCTTTCACTCCAGCCGACATGCCGGGGTCTCGAGATGACGAGCCCAAAAAACCTACGCGACGTTCAGAAGCTCACCGGTCGACTGACAGCCCTATCTCGCTTTCTCGGAGCATCAGCCCAAAAAGCAATCCCCTTCTTCAAACTAATGAAAAAAGGAGCCCCCTTCATATGGAAAGAAGAGTGCGAAGCGGCATTCTAACACTTCAAGAAAATCCTGGCGGAACCACCAATCCTCGCCAAACCCCAAACAGGGGAAACCCTGTACTTATACCTCTCCATAACGGAAGAAACACTCGCGGCGGCACTCATCCGAGAAAACAAGAAAAAAGAGCAAAAACCTATATACTTCACAAGCAAAGTCCTACAAGACGCAGAGACCCGCTACTCGCGCCTAGAAAAACTAGCCTTTGCCCTCCTCACGGCGTCCCGACGCTTGCGACAATATTTTCAAGCCCACCCCGTAACGGTTCGAACCGACCAAGCAGTCAAACAGGTACTACAGAAGCCCGACCTAGCGGGTAGAATGCTAGCATGGTCCGTCGAACTATCCCAATTCGACATCAAGTTCGAACCCCGATACGCAATCAAAGCACAGGCTATGGCCGACTTCATCGCAGAGATGACCCCAGGAAACACCCCTCCCGAGGCATGGAAACTACACGTTGACGGCACCTCGAACGTCACTTCCGGAGGCGCCGGAGTCATTCTGGAAAGCCAAAACGGCGTCGTGATCGAACAATCAGTCCGATACGATTTTCCGGTCTCAAACAACCAAGCAGAATACGAGGCCCTCCTGGCAGGCCTAACCCTAGCCAGCGAAGTCGAGGCAAAAGTCTTGGAGATCAACACGGATTCGCAAGTAGTCAGTTCCCAAATCAACGGAGACTACCAAACGCGAGATCCCCTACTACAACAATACCTCGCCAAGGTCAACAAACTAAAAGAAAAATTCAACCAGGTAATCATACAGCACGTCCCCAGGGAAAGAAACGCCAGAGCCGACCTCCTCTCCAAACTTGCTAGCACCAAACCAGGACACGGCAACAAATCGCTAATTCAGGAGGTCGTCAAAACGCCGTCCGTATCCTTAACAGCCGACACCCACCTGACACACTCCCACCACAAGTCATGGACCTACCCCATCCTACAGTACCTCCTCAACAGGGAACTGCCCGAAGACCCTAAAGAGGGAAAACGAATAAAAAGGGAGGTCGCCGGTTATACGGTCGTCGCAGGACAACTATACAAACGCGGATTCTCGCAACCCCTGCTCAAATGCGTCGAGCCCGGGAGCACGGAATACATACTACGCGAAATCCATGAAGGCTGTTGCGGCCACCACGTCGGAGGTAAAACCCTTGCCCAAAAAGTCATCCGCGCCGGCTACTTCTGGCCCACGATCATCCGGGACTCCATGCAACTAGTGAAAAACTGCGATAAATGTCAACGGCACGCCAACATCCACCAAGCCGCCCCACATCAGCTCAGCATCATATCGGCAGAACGGCCATTCGGCACCTGGGGGATCGACCTTGTCGGACCTTTTCCCACGGCACCAGGCCAACTCCGATATCTCATCGTCGCCATAGACTATTTTACCAAATGGATCGAGGTCGAGCCGCTAGCCTCTATCACGGCGACCCAATGTCGAAAATTCCTTTGGCGACAAATCATCACCCGATTTGGGATCCTCGAGATCGTCATCTCGGACAACGGAACCCAGTTTGCCGACACCAAATTCAAGGAATTCCTAAACGGGCTACGCATATCCCATCGCTTTAGCTCGGTAGAACACCCCCAAACAAACGGACAAGTGGAATCAGCAAACAAAATAATAGTCAAAGGCCTCAAGAAACGACTCGACGAAGCCAAAGGACTATGGGCAGACGAACTCGGATCGGTCTTATGGTCGTACCGCACGACCCCGCAGACAGCTACCGGGGAAACCCCCTTCCGATTAACCTACGGCACGGAAGCTATCATCCCAGTTGAAATCGGCGACCCAAGCCCACGAAGAACAATCGGAGGCAACGACGAAGAAGCAGAACGAGACCTCACTAGCGAAATAAGAAGCGTAGCCCACCTCAGAGAGCTAGCCCTAAAACAAAGAATCAGCCTGAGATACAACCACGGAGTCATTCGGCGAGAGTTCACAACTGACGACCTCGTCCTACGGCGAAACGACATCGGTCCCCCAACCCTGGGAGAAGGAAAACTCGCCCCCAACTGGGAGGGACCATATAGAATCAAAGCTGCAATCGGGAAAGGAGCCTACAAACTCGAACGGCTTAACGGTAACGAAGTCCCGAGAACGTGGAACGCCGCCAACTTACGGCGATACTACTCCTAAAACCAACCCAGGTCTCCATTTCCCCCCTCCCCCGTTTCCTTTTACGCTTTCGCTTTACTTATTTGCAAAATTACATTTACATTTCAAAAACTACGCCTATGTATCAAACTCGGGTACTCTTTTCCGCCAACAACGGAGGGTTTTAACGAGGCCCACCCATCAATAAAATCACATTACAAAGCTATCCCTAAATTCTTTATTTCTCACACAATGTCCCAATTACGGAACAAAATCACGGCCACAACTGGAGGACCGATCACCCCCCAGGCCCAATCCACGGATATCCATATAAATCCGACCACACGACGGTCCACTCATCCCAAACACGGGAAAAAGATTAATTAAACGGAATAGCTTTTTACGAAAAGAGCCCGAACGGCTCGAAAAATTGTTAAAAACGAAAAACCGAAGTTACGGAGTCACGGTTACACGGCCCACGGCCAAACCAAATGTATCCAAAAAACAAAGTCTAAAAAAGCGGGAGAACAAAAGATTACAAAGATAAAGCTACTCGAGGTCGACTATCTGACCATCACGAACGGTCTTGAATGCGCCCATCACGGACACGTCCACTCCCGGAGCAAGCACCAAGGCCTACGCCTTCATCGTCTCCTCAGTAGCAGCAATTGCATCCTTAGCATCGGCCAACAGTTCAGTTTTCTCCCTCTTCAATGTAGCAACCTCGGCAGTCAGAGCCTCCATCTCACCAAGAAGTACGGTAGCCCGGGAACCCGCATCAGAAGCCTTACGCCGCTCCTCGCCCAGCTGAGAAAGGAGTGAAGTCTCAACTTCGGAAAGCCGGAGAATCTCCGCCCCAGCTTCCTCAGAAGACTTCACCGCTTTCCCCCTCGCAATCTCGGCAGCATCGAGCTCCTCCTTCAACTTAGCCACCTCAGCCTGAGATTGACGAAGCTTCTTATCCAATAAACCAACCTGAGCCATCACAGGCTCAGCCTTCCGAACAACAACAGCAGAGCGAAGGAGAGCACGATACACCGACTTGGTCTGGAACGAGACATCACAGCCATCAAAATAAGGCTCCGTACCAGGCATCAAATGCTGATCAATAAAATCCGGAGCATCAAAATGACGATCCATCACACTTGGCACCAAACCCTCCTCAAAAGTCTCGCTGCTCGGGTCCTCGGGCCTCTTTCTCTTCCGAGAAGCCTCAGCAGCCGACACTACCACAACCTCAGGAGAGTTCACATGGCCAGGGGAAACTTGAACCTCTGCCCGAGCAGCCGAGGAAATCACCTCCTGGGAAACCGGTTGAGATTCCACGGCAGGATTGGAGACAGGGGTAGAAGGAGACGAGGATCCCTCCTCCCGACCCATCGCCGCCTTCAACCTAGCCAGAGAAGTCAGCCCACCAGCCATCTCAACTGAAAGAAATAAAAAATAACAAGATTACAAAAAGGCAAGAATAGAACATACGAAATCGGGAAAAGAAGACAAAGCACACACCGATATACACCCGACAAGCCTCGGGATCCCCCATAACGTCCCGAGGATTCAACGGACGCTCACCAAATAAATGCCACAAAACATTGGCAACGTCCTTATCCTCCTGGGACAAGCCATCGTAGGTGAATTTAGTTAGAACCGACGGGCCAGCCTGGAAATTCCAGTATGTCGGAAACCGACGAACGCCCTCCGGTGACAGCCAGAATGGATGGTGCCCCTGGACAGGACGCACCTTAAAATACTCCCATTTAAAACCATGAAAAGAATCCTCAAATAAACCAAAAATACGGCGATGAGGCTGAGCCCGAAAGGACATATACCTCTTCTTATGCTTCCCCTCCTTAGTCGGAAGAGTGCATAAGAAAAGAAAAAGAAAAACAGGAACGGAAGCCGGAAGGTCGAGATACCGGCACACCAACTCAAACGACCGCACAGCAGCCCAGCTGTTCGGGTGAAGTTGAGACGGCGCCACGGAACACCGACTCAACAGATCCTGAACAAACGACGAGAAGGGAAGTCGCACGCCAAGCCGAGTGAACATCGACTCGTAAACCCACATCCAATCCGGAACGGTGGGAGAATGCAGATTCAAGTAACAAACGCGCTCGTCGGCATCCGGGAGGACGAGCTCATACCGCCCCTCCTCATCACCACCGCCACAGATGGCCCCCTGATCACGGAGCCGTTGAAGGTCGCCCTCCGTCATCCGCGACGGAACGCCCCATACATCACTAGTCACCCAACCATAACGATTGGGAACGCCCCTGGAAGGGGCTACTGGAGCCCTCACACCTTCATTTCTCCGCCGTTGCATACCTAAAACAGGGAGGAGCACCACCATCAGCCTGCTAACCCTAGACAGAAGCAAGACAGAAACCTACACACCGCTACCAAACCAACGCGGCGGTACACCGCCATCACCGAATGAATACGGCGGTGCTCGACCCCTCCAAAAACTCAAACAACCACCCCCCAAAAAAGAGACTAGTTCAACGCAAAACTAAAAACAGGCAGAACAATGCATGGCAAAAAACAGAGCAGCATTCACAAAATAACAGGAAAAGAATAAACGAAACGCGCTAACCTGGAAATGCAGAAAGAACACTTGAGGAAGCTCGAAAAGCAGAAGCAGCAAGCAAAAACAAAAAAAAAACGAAAGACCACAGAGAAAGGAGGGGACTTTCTGTTCAGAGAGAAATTCTTCAGAAGAGAATGGAAAAAGGAAAAAGAAAGGGAAACGAGCGAGGGAACTGAAATAAAAATCCAAAACGGTTTCAAAGAGGGGTGAACTGACACAATTACCCCTAGGCACAGTTAAAGCTAGTAGGGGCAGAAAAGGGAAAACGTCCCTTCACATTTAATGACCCTCCCTCGAAAAAAGAAACTGATAAAGCATCGAAGAACGCAACAGACACGGCAGAAGCGGAGGAGTCTCGTCAAACCAAAAAACGGTCAGACGAGCCCCCCAGCGAAACCGGAACCAAGGCACCGACCTCCCTCCAGGAAACAAAACGAACTCCCGAGACGAACCGAAGCCCACGGACAGGCATCACGCCTTTCAAGCGACGGACCGACCTTGTTCGCTCTCCCGCTGCGGGGGCAACTGTTACGGATCCGGCCCACTATCCCGGATCCAAGACCGAACCCAACACCGGTTCCCCGGGTCCGACCCGTTCCTCACTTCTAGAAGGCCCGAAAACGGCATTCTCAGACTCCTAACCGACTTTCGAATTCAAACGTCTCCTTTATCTTAGCCAAATAAGATAAGATAAGATATTCTCCATCACCTATAAATAGAGGACTCAGGTCCCTCCAGGTATTCATTCATTCCACACTTTCTACCTCTCAGATCCATTCTGACTTGAGCGTCGGAGTGTCTTTGCAGGTACCACCCCCATCGCCCCAGTCAAGTGATCCGGCATCCGCCTTGACCCGCAGGTTCCCGATCCATCTCTCAATCCGTACCAGAGACATCTTGTACAGTTTCTTTTACGGGGTGTGCGCTAGTTGATATAAGACTTTGCTTTCTGGAATGCTTGGTGACCTTTTGAAGGTGGATTTTGCAATAACGGATGCGACATTATCGAAGATTATTGATGGTTCAGTTCTGTTGCTTAGCCGCTTTGGTGTATGTGTTCGCATAACTCCATTATTTTGTCATCCTCGTGTATACGCATGCTGATCTATTCAAATGGTATATATTCTTGCACGCTGAACTTGAAATCTGCTGTTTTGACCTGAGTTGCTATTTGGATCATGTTCTTACCTAATAAAATGCGTCCAAGTTATTGCTTTACATTACCTCTGATTCCAATGTTTTCAAGTAGAGTGGATGTATGTTGTGTTCGTGTGTATAGGATGTTTCAGGTATTTAATCGGAGCGGCATCATGGAGGAAGATTTGCCTACAACCATAACCGTTTTCTCTTTTCTGTTTTCACCGTGTATTGTAAAGATTGTACTGTGGATTCTTGATTTCTTATAGTGGAATGCTTTTATTATTTTTCCCGTGGATGTAGGTCATTTGACCGAACCACGTAAATTCCCTGGTCTCCTTTCCCTATTGGATTAATTATTTTATGCGTTTCGGTGGCTGAGAGCATCAAGTCAAATAGGAATAAAATGGAACAGGTCATGATCGTAAATTTGTAATTGAAATTCCAGAAATGCAAAGTGCACTAGCAAACTGATACTACTGTGAAGTCAGTTTAGTAAACTAAAACCAAGTTTAATAACCGTTGAACAATAACCCAATGGTAAGATATATTGAATTCGCGAAACTCTAAAGAAACTGGTAACTTCGTTAGCAATTCTAGCGGTAATGGTCTGACCTAGATAAAATTCTACTTCGAAGAAAATCTTACTTCGGATAGGCCAAATCATTAACATTTTTTTTTTCAAAAATGTAAGTTTATCCTCGTTCAGTTCCTGCTCTCGGGACCACTATCTTTCACCTTCCAACTTCACTTCATCTCTCATCCCTATATCACAACACTTCTGCTATCATTCCCTTTGAAATCATCACCACCAGCAATAATAATACTAAAAACAAATATTAAAATTAGAATAATAATATTAACAATATCAAACATAACTCAACATCAGAACAGACAGAGAAGAGAAGAAAGGAAAGGAAAAGGCAAGGCGGTGGATGCTGGTGTCACTGTTGCTGGATAAAGAGGAGGATAGAGATGAGAGGAGGGGGAAAGAGCGCGAGAGAAAATGCCCACGTGCATATTGGACTAATTATTTTATGCGTTTCGGCGGCTGAGAGCATCAAGTCAAATAGGAATAAAATGGAACAGGTCATGATCGTAAATTTGTAATTGAAATTCCAGAAATGCAAAGTGCACTAGCAAACTGATACTACTGTGAAGTCAGTTTAGTAAACTAAAACCAAGTTTAATAACCGTTGAACAATAACCCAATGGTAAGATATATTGAATTCGCGAAACTCTAAAGAAACTGGTAACTTCGTTAGCAATTCTAGCGGTAATGGTCTGACCTAGATAAAATTCTACTTCGAAGAAAATCTTACTTCGGATAGGCCAAATCATTAACATTTTTTTTTTCAAAAATGTAAGTTTATCCTCGTTCAGTTCCTGCTCTCGGGACCACTATCTTTCACCTTCCAACTTCACTTCATCTCTCATCCCTATATCACAACACTTCTGCTATCATTCCCTTTGAAATCATCACCACCAGCAATAATAATACTAAAAACAAATATTAAAATTAGAATAATAATATTAACAATATCAAACATAACTCAACATCAGAACAGACAGAGAAGAGAAGAAAGGAAAGGAAAAGGCAAGGCGGTGGATGCTGGTGTCACTGTTGCTGGATAAAGAGGAGGATAGAGATGAGAGGAGGGGGAAAGAGCGCGAGAGAAAATGCCCACGTGCATAGTTTAAAACACCATATTGGACCGGTTTGTTCGATCAAAAAATCGATAAATCGGATCTCTAATCGGTTCATTTTAATTGAAAAACCGTTTAAGATAAAAAATTGGTAAGAACAGGTTAAGCTGGTGAAAATCCGTCAAAATGGATGAAAATTGGTAAAAAATCAGTCTAATTGAACTGTTCAAGAAAATTTTCCAAAATTGTGAAGATACGATTTGAACCTAGAAAAATCTTATACTGTATATTCTCCTTGTCACTAAATCATGATATTTTTATTATACTTTGTTGTATTTATTGTTTGTTGTTGTTGACTGGGTATAGTATTAAAACAGACTTAACTAACTACCTCAACTCTACTAAGAACTTTTCAGTTCTTACCCCTTTACCTTCTCCTTCAGATGGAGACAGGTGTCCTATTCTATGAGTTAGACCACCCGTATATCTAGGAGAACCCGGTGCATCATAGTTTCTACATAGTAACTACCGAGCCTCGAGTACGATTGTATGTGTTACAAGACCATCCCGTCCAACATTTGATCGATACTACTTTTTCTTTGACCCTGATACCCCTTATGAGTTTTCTTTATCATGGCTTCACCCAGGCACACCACATCATCCGTTCTCTAATGGACCTGGACATCCTCATCCTATATAGCCCGAGGACCAGGTTGTTCCCCTGTTAGACCCAGTTGACCAGCATGTACATGAGTCTGTACCTGAGTGGGATATTCCTCTAGAGCTGATTTTATCACCCTCGTCTAGCGCACAGACTAGAGAGTTATCTGGACTTTCTGGGAATACTTCTGATACGACTCTTGCAGATGGACCTGTGCTCGCTGATGGACCTGTGCATATGGATCTGAGCAGTGATAGTAGCATCAAAGAGATTCCGGAGGTTATAGAGATTTCTGACAATGAGGAAGATCCTGAAGAGTACTCTGATGTCATAGAGATTTCATCTTTAAATAGTGACGATTGATGGTTCGAGCTTGACAATATATTTTGGAAGCGTTTCAGCTTAGTATAGATTTTGTATTGTAGTCTTTCACTTTTGAATTAGATCCACCGAGAGATTAAGAGTTGTATAGCTTTGCTAAGCTAGTTCGGTTGCCAGATTAGGGGTTTCCATTATAGACCAGGATTCGGAATGATATATATTTGTACGTAGTTATAAGCTGTGTTAAGATGGTACTCTGACTAGCTTGTTTTGGTTTAAGCTATCTTTGTGTATATTGTATAGAAGATATGTATATATTATATATTATTACAATTTCTCTATGTGTTGCTTTATTTCTTTTTGTGTTTGTTTGTGTTGCTTAATTTCTTACAATCATTTGATTCGTTTTTAAAATAAATATATGTCGATCGAATGCTAATTTGATTACAGGCTTAATAATAACAATTAGGTATGTTTTAAAAAAGCAAGTTAGTAGTGTTTAGTTTTCAGTATGACCATGATGTGTTAGAAATTGGGTCGTTACAATTTGGTATCAGAGCAGTTTTTTCTGTTAGAGCTTGGGAAAATGGACTGAATTATGCTTCATTGCATACTCTGAGTTGTGTCTCATGCATTTAGGATATCTTTGTGATATGGATTGCATAACTGTCATTATATATTCATTTCAGAGACTATTCACACTTTACCTGAAATGTTAAGACTGACCACCTTAATATGAAATGTTGGGTGTGAATAAGATCTTAATGGCTGCACGGGGATGAGGATGCGGTAGGCGAAGTGAAAATTCAGGAGATATTCCGAGGAACGACGCGGATGCTGTTATAGCTATCGTAAACACCATGGCTGATGCTGTGCGTGAAACGATGACTTCTACTACCCGAGCAATTGACCGTTTAGGGGAGAGGAATGATGAACGTAATGGTGAGCGCAATGAAGATAGCAACGGTAATGAGGATGCCGGATCACGAAAAATCTATGACGCTGGCAGTTTTTCTGAAGGTAAATCCGCCTAAATTTAAGGGAACGCTTGTTGTGATTGAAGTTGACAATTGATTCCCTGGTATCGAGAAGCATTGCGAGTGCAACATGTGCCAGAAGGACAACATGTGGAGTTTGCGACATATATGCTAGAAGGAGAAGTTGAGTACTGGTGGCATAGAGTATAGCGGTTGCTACGGCAGAATGCTCGAGAGATTCTTTGGAATACTTTTAAGGAAGAATTCTATAATAAGTATTTTTTTTATATCAGTTCGTGATGCCAAGGAGATGTAATTGATGCAGTTGAGGCAGGAAAATATGTCAGTAGCAGAGTACACTGGAAGGTTTGAAAATTTCTGCCGATTCTCTAAGATCTGTCAGAGAAATTCAGATGATTTTGAATAATGAAAGTGTTTGAAGTTTGAATGAGTATTTTTTGACGAGTTGATGCATTCGTTGGTTTCACTGAAAATGTAAAATTTTGCAGAGCTACAAGAGTCAATTGATGGAATATTGCGAGAAGAAGATGGCAGTATCGAAAATAATTCGTCCAAGTTTACCACCAAGAAACTTTAACAATTTCAATTGGTATGTGGTACGATGAAAGATGAATTTTAAGGCACCTGGAGCACCATGTGCAAGGAAATCAACAAGCTAGGAACATTCCTATTTGCTCTACTATTGGAAATGGCAATAGGTTAAGACAGAGTGCTGACAAGCGACCTCAGCAGGTCCAAGTGGACATGACATGTAAACAGTATGGGAAGAATCATCCTGGTAGACCTTGTAAATTTGGAACGATTGTCCGTTATAACTGCGGTGAACTGGGGCACATGGTGAGGAATTGTCCAAAGAAGTTTGTTCAAGAATCAGTTAGGGTCTAACAGTAAGGACGGGTATTTGCTATGACCGCTGATGATACTGTATATTTGAACTCCTTGATTTAAGGTCAGTGTTATGTCAAGACTCGCTTCTTAACTGTATTATATGATTTGGGTGCGTCACATTCTTTTATTTCTTTAAGTGTTGCACATGAGTTGGGATTAAATTTATCGAAACTAAATTTTGATTTGATTGTTCATACACCCACATGCCAAAATACTTTGACTAGCCTAGTATGCCAACAAATAGAATTTGTCATAGACGGAAGAACCTTTGCACATTACCTAGTCTGCTTGCCTTTATATGGTTTAGATATTATTTTAGGATTGGACTGGTTATTCAAAAATCATATTTTTCTGGAATGTTTTGAGAAGACTGCTATCATTTTGCCTGAAAATGTACCTACTGGACTAGTATTATCCAATGCTTTCTATTTAAATTCTGTAAAAGTTACATGTGATGGGAGTAATGGTGAGGGGTACGTTCTGTTAATGGCTAGCTCAAACGGCAACGGACAAAGTCTGAAACGGATCCAAATGGTGAAGAAATTTTTCGATGTTTTTTCCTGAAGACATACTAGAGTGTTCTCCTCGGCGAGAGATAGATTTCGGCATTGACTTAATACTTGGAGTTGGACCGATCTTGATAGCACCTTATCGGATGTTACCATTGGAGCTAGCAGAACTGAAGAAGCAATTAGATGAGCTACATGGGAAGAAGTTTATTCGTCCAAGTGTTCATCGTGGGAGTTCCAGTACTGTTGGTAAAGAAGAAGGATGGCGAATAAGGTTGTGCGTGAATTATCGACAGTTGAATAAGGTCACTATCAAGAATAAGTATCCACTTCTTTGGATTGGGAAAGAAGACAAAGTCAAAGATTCTCTACTGTTTAGAATTGGTATCCTCAGCAAGCTCAAGTTTTTGAAGCTTTACTCTTATATAAAATCGTAAACGGCCAGCACTTGAATTAAGGTGGAAGCACACTATTTGGGTCTTCATAGCTTTCTAACTATACCTTCTTTTCCTTCATGGTTTAACTTTAAAATTTTCTATTCTTCAAATTTATCTTTGTTTCAATCAATGGAAAAAGGTAAATATGTAAGGTATCTATAAAAATCATTGAGAGAAAAGACAAAGAGAATAAGTTTGGAGAAAAGCCAGAAATTATATTAATTTCTTTTATTATCACTTCTGTTTTGTATTCATGAATATGAGAAGTTTCTCTTGCTAAGTTGGATGAATACTTAGTGGTGAGAGTCTAGGGAGTGAAGTTAGCCAAATCAAGTTTGGTTTGTCCCTGATAGGATTAGGTAGAATCCTTAGGAATTGGTGTTTGCAAATCTTTGATAAAGATAGTGCAAATTCTACCATCGTTGTAGTGAAAACTGGAATAGGCCACATTGCACATGGTGGCTGAACCAGGATATATGACTGGATTATTTCTCTTCTTTGCTCTTTTTGTTTTGCTAGTTATAAGATAAAATGAAGTTGTCTCCTACTTAATCAACTTCACAAAAATTATAGCAACACAAAGTGTTAGTTTTTCATCATTGCTTTGTTCCTGATTCATTCGGTGAGTGACAAAATAAATTTGTCACCTGCATAAGTAATGTTGCAGATTCTACAGTAACTCTATTTTAAATCCTAGTTTAAAATTTAGAAGTGTACAAAATTAAAAGATATAGATTCAACTTTCTCTTATTGA
>NC_029794.2:112354506-112371222 GCF_000816755.2 Arachis ipaensis | reverse complement strand
TCAATGTATATTTCTTTCGAAAAATTTTAATATATGAAAATGATATTGTTAATATATGTTCTTCTAAGAAAAAAGATCAATAATATTTTAAACAAAATTTTAAAGATGTACAACATCAGAATATCCAATATTTCGATAACAAATATGATTTTCCGATGTTGTATATATCTTTAATGATTCATCTCCCCAAACCACATAAATAATCATTCAGAGGTGATTTTAAATATTGGAGATTTTATGTCCCTTCTCTCGCTTACTTTTATTTTTCAATTTTATTCTCGTTAATTTATTTTGAAGAGTATTAGGAACTAATATTTTTAATTAAAAAATTAGTTAATATTGACACAAATTCAAAGTGAATAAAAAATATATTAGTCTATATATTGTATAATGCAATTAAGTTCTATATACTTAATCAATAATGCTCTATATCATTATAAAAAATGCATTCAAGTTATCCAAGCAATTTGGGTCAGACGCGCCTCCCCTCTTACTCATTTGTCATACACGCGCTACATATAACTTGCTACAACCTAAAACTTTGTTTAACGTAAATCTTCTGCTGCAACCTAAACCTTCTTCTTCTTCTTCTTCTTCTTCTTCTTCTTCTTCTTCTTCTTCTTCTTCTTCTCTGCTCGCGTTCTTCTTTATTGATCTGCATTGCCTTCAACGTAATAAACTTCGCCGTTCTCCTCTGGCCGCGCTCATCTTCTCATTTTCTTCTTTCGATCTACTTACATTGCATTTATCTTCTTCCTATTCTTCTTTGTTTTCTTCTTCGATCTGCACTTTTGAATCGAAACAATGAATGATTCAACTTCAAATCAGTTGAATGAGAGAGAATTGGATTATTCTTCTGAAACGAATCAATTAGACGAGGTTTGGATTATTCAATTTTGAATCGAATTGAATGGAATGCAATTGCTAACTTGAATTGAATTGTATTGAATGGACACAAGTGTTCTGAATCTGAATTGAATTCAATTGATTTGATAATCTCTAAATTGTAGATAGATGTGTTTCAAATTTGATTTTATATAATGGATTATGTTTCGTTCATTCAGTACTATACAATTGTCTCACCATGAGTACGTGTTCGGTTCATTATGCAGAAAGATGTTTGAATTTGATTTTATATAATGGATTATGTTTTGTTCATTCAGTACTATACAATTGTTTCGTTCATTCAGTACTATACAATTGTTTCACCATGAGTACGTGTTCAGTTTATTCTGCAGAAAGTTGTTTGAATTTGAATTTATATAATGGATAATGTTCCATTCATCTAGTTCCATACTATTGTTTCACCATAATAACATGTTCGGTTCATCCTGCAGACCAGGTGTGTTGTGGATGAACAATTTGTCCCAAAGGTGGAGATGATTTTCAAGACACTAGAAAAGCCAGAAAGTTCTACAAATATTATTCCAAACTTGCCAATTTTTCTACCAAAATAAGAAACACGACTCAGAAGGGAGACGAGGTTAAGAATCAACTAATCGTATGCAGCAGAGAGGGGAGATGAAAATCCAAGATATCTCCAACTCTGAAGACAAACCCCTCAGTCGGCATAAACTGTCCAGCCAGGATCTACGTACATATAATGAAGGACGTCGGTCTCTGAATAATTTCCAAAGTTGTTCTGAATTACTCACACCACTGCTGTCCAGACCGTGCAGAGATGCTCAAACAACATAGGGAGCTAAGCATGTTCGTGCGTCGAACCATCGAAACCAACGAGGAAGCCAAAATCAGACCAAGCAAAACTTATCAATCGTTTGTAGCAACAGCCGGTAGTCACCGAAAACTCAGTTTTATAAAAAAAGACGTGAGGAATTACATCACAAGGAAAGTACGGAATGTTTCCGAACAAGACGATGCCAAAGAATTGGGAAGCACCTACTAAGAATGAAAAAGAAGAACCAAAATTTATTTTTTGAGCTCAATCTCGAAGGCGATCACTCCATCAAACATGCATTCTGAGCCGACGCAAGAAGCAAGGCTGCATGCGAGTATTTCGGAAACGTGGTTTCATTCGACACTACCTACAACACAAACAGGTATTTGGTTCACCCAAATTCAGTCTTTATGTTCACCAAATCCACACATTTCGGTTCATCACATTGTGAGAGTGTTGATTTATGCAGGTACAATCTGGTTTTTTGTTCTTTTGTGGGCGTGAATCACCACGGTTAGTCGACACTTCTCGGATGCACGCTGATGAAAAACGAGGACATCCAATCATCAAATGGCTATTCGAGTGTTGGCTCCGTTGCATGGGAGGGAAGGCACCAAAAGGCATTCTCACCGACTAATGCGCATCGATACAAAGGGCCATCGAGATGTGCATGCCAACAACAATTTACCGCTGGTGCATCTGGCACATCATGAAGAAAATTCCAAACAAACTAAATGACTACAAATGACATGAAGAAATCGAACAAGAGACTAGCTACGTCGTTTGGTCACAAAAGACGCATTCGACAGAAATTGGAATGATTTTCTCACAAAGTACGGCCTCGGAGGCAACAAGTGGATCTCAGGTAACCGAGGTTTTAACTCAAATTATTTTCATGCCTTTATCTTTTGGGTCAAAACATGCACAGATTTCGGTTTAGTGCAGCTCATTAGTTTGGTTCATTCTGCAGAGCTGTACGAGGAACGCCATATATGGATTTTAGTTTACCTGGATCACCACTTCTGGGCTGGGATAAGAAGCATACAAAGAAGCGAGAGCATGGACGCATTATTCAATAAGTTCTTCACACGCAACAGCTCCCTAAGTTAATTTGTGAAGCAATACGACAATTGCCTAGCAAGTAGAGAGAAAAGAGAGAGAGAATTTGACACTGCAGATTTTCACACTGTGATACCGTGCGCAACAAAATTAGCAATAGAGGCGCAGTTTCAGCACGTGTATACCCACGAAAAGTTCAGGAAAGTTTAAGGACAATTCAGAGGAAAAGTGAACTGTATCACAAGATCAGTGCATTCCACCCTAGGTTTCACAACATACGAAGTCATAGAGCAGGTTTTCAACTCAACATTCAACAAATTTTTTGTCACCTACGATGTAGTATCACGAGAGGTAAAGTGCCAGTGCCTACTATTCGAGTCAAGGGGGCATACTGTGCCGCCATTTTTTGAGCGTCCTAAGCTTCGTGTGAGTGGATAACATGGCACCAAAATACATACTGGAATGCTGGAGCACGAACATAAAGAGGAGGCACACACACATCAAGAGTAGCGAAGACGAGCCTCTACTGGAGCTGAGAAGCAAGAGATTCAATGATTTGGTGTTTCAGTCGCACAATATATGCGAATTTGCATCCGAGTCTGAGGAGCTGACCGAAATTCTGCACCGGGCGTTTGATAATGTCATGGCCGAGATGCAAGAATATCAAGAGGGAAGCAAAGGAAAAAGTTCGTTATCCCACAAAGAAGCGACGTTGAGCGACGTGAACGACCTTCAAAGCTCGCCACGTGTCAGAACAACAGGCCGGTCCAAGAACAGACTTGGATCAAACTTGGAAAAAAAAAGATCTCAAACGCCACGAAGAAAAAGAAAAAGCCAGCTCTAAGCGAGGTAAAATTGATTTGCTTTTGATTAGGCAAACATTCATTTGTGCATTTTGCTAATATACGATTTATTTTCTCTTTTTGCAGCTGAATCTTTTAAACGGCGGACCGACAATTCAGTCAAGTTCTAGCTTTTATAATGCACCAGATATGAATTATCCCAAAGAGGATTATACGAGTTTCAGTTTTCATTAACATAAATTTTCTTTCATCTATGAGTAAATTTTAGTTCACTGAAGTTATAGGAGGTTTAATTTCTAACTGTTGTTAGTTTTTATTGCATAGTCACTTTTTTTGTTTTTTATATTAGCTTTTGTGAAATTCTTTATTAAATAGTCACTTTTTTATTTATTGAATAGTCAATTTATTGTGCTATGTCAGAGAGTTCAGGTGTTTCTGAAACTGAATACTGATATATACATTTTTTATTGATATATGCACTTTTTGTTCACTGTGTGTATTAATTTCTGCTCATTTGTTTATTTGGGGTCTGATTCCATTTATTGTGATCCTAGAACAAAACAGTAGCCAGACAGTTCCAACAAATATATACATCTTGAATCAGATATAAATATTAACATTAGATATATACATTAAGATTTACATTAATATTCAGATATATACATTGAAAGAAGCAGCGTTTGCTTTTTTAAACAAAATAGTGTTAATTACAACCAGTCAAATAAAGTATATCCTATTTACTACTATATATATATATCCCCAGATGTGAATTTACAAAAACGGCTGGAGAGGACAGCAGATGGCTTCGGGAGTCTTATTGCTTCAGATGCCCGAATCACTTGGTCTCTTATTTTGTTCAGTTTGTACAACAGAATATTTGGACCATATTCAAGCCTAAAAACATTAATATCTTCCTACATTTCAATTGAAAGAAATTATTTACATAAGAAATGATCCCAACTGAAATAAGAAATGAAAGAATTTTATTAATTTAGAAACTAACTTACTTGTGTCTAATCTTTATATTGATACCTCTTCCCGCTTTTGATCTTTCGAGGATCAATTGTTTCAAGCCATTTCATGATGTATATCGCATAATCATAGCTAAGCAAGAATTTAAGTAAAATACGATTAATAGTATACAAAATAAAACACATTTAAAATAGCACTATAAGAGAAAGATTTTTACCTTGTACGTTGACCATTCAGCTTGATATACTCTGCTTCTTCTCCATCTCCGTTCTCCATTAAAGGTTCTGACCCACCGTAAACCCTCATCTGGGAGACTATTAATCCCTGAAAGTGATAAAAACAGTGAATTAAAATTAGGTGAATCAAAATCAGCAACTCCACTAAATCGAACACCGACTTGAATAAAATATCATAAACATTGAATCAACAAGGGAAACATTTAAATAACTTACAACAAATTTGTTCAGTTTAATTCTCAAATAAGGTATTTCATTCTTCTTCTTGTTCAAAGGGTCAAGCACGTAGAATGACTTTTTTCGGACATCGGCAATCCACAACCACCAGTGCCCTCCATTGCAAATCAGCACAAACAGTTGAAATTTGGAAAAATGATAGAATATCTCAGTCCAAATGATAGCAAACGAGAGAATTATCAAAGAAGGTTTAGAAATCACGACTTACAAATAGATGCGATACAAGTTTTCTTTTGTCAATAAACTGGCGTGCATATCGATCGACATCGAACCGGTAGGCCTTCTTGGTCTTTAGATCAATGTAATCTTCACCATGGTTTTCCAACATAAACATCTGCAAAACAAATCTCAGTTAAATCACAAAAGAACCAGTAAAACACCATCCATGTGCTGAATAAAAGGACATAATTGAAGACACTAACAATCAAGTGAACGAAAATGACAAACTCCACTGAACCGAACACAATTCATATGTTAAATAAAACTTGATACACATTCAATCATCAAGAAAAATATTTTTGCATGCAAAAGGACATAACTGAAGACACTAACAATCAAGTGAACAAAAATGACCAACACTACTGAACCAAACGCAATTCATGTGCTGAATAAAACGTGATACATATTCAATCAGCATGGAATAAAAAATTTGGCTTACCACAATATCCATCGGCACACAATATATATCTTTCTCAAACCGGGGACATTTCATGTTGTTGAGAATCATGCAATGTGTATTGACCACCTACAGGAAGAAAATTTACGAGATATGCAGTATAAGAGTATTTAGAAAAATCATTAATGTTAACGCAATAGACAAAGAATTTACCGTGCTTTCCACATGTTCTCCGGGCATTAGAGACATGAAATGATGTCTAATCCCGTCGAAATTCGCTTGATGGTTCAAGATGAATAAGGGGTCATATTCATTGGTACTATCTTTGGTTTCTTTCACATGTGTCATCCAATAATAACACTTCTCCTTCAACTCTACCGTTATGCAAACTTCAATGCCGCCATTACCCCAGCATCTACAACCACCTCTATCAGGATTTCAAGATCTGACACTGATGATGAAAAATTATTGTATTACTACAATAACTCATTCGACAAGTATACCGAATTATCATTAAGTAACAACTCACAAGAGTGAGGTCGAATCCCACAGGGATTAATTGATTGAACAATTTTAGTTAGCAGGGTAATTTAGTTAAGCTGATCATAGATGAGTATTGGGTGCAGAAATTTAAATGACAGAATAGTAAATGACTTGAAACTAGAGGAAAGCTATAAAGTGCAGGAAATTAAATGGCATAAATGTAAAGAGCAGAAATCTAAATAAACTTAAATGTAAAGGGGAGTAGGTTGGTGAGCAGAATTTAAACAAAGCTATAAGGAAAGGGAAGAAAAGAATAGGGAGGATTCATTGGAGTTAGGAGATATTATATTCTCCGGATCAATCTCATATCATCTGTTCTTCAATCATGCAATTCCCTGACCCCTTGGCAATCATTAGTGGTTGAATCTCAATTCTTTGGTAATTCAAACTCTCTAATCTTGATCAATAGCCAATTTCTTGGTCTAATTGCTCATGAAGAGAGATGAAGCTTGTTCCCTGATTATACCACATATTCTCATGGATCCAAGCAATGGGTATATCTAGTGTCACAATTATCTTATCCGATGTGGAGCGCTCTGGCGTGCCACGCCCAGAATTTGGCGTGCCACGTTCCCTTCAATGCTTCCCATTCAGCCTCTGAAGAAATGAATTGGCGTGCCACGCCCAAGACTGGCGTTCCACGCCTTTGATGATTGATCAACTTGCCTTTTGTATGCTAAGGCTGGCGTGCCACGCTTGTACTTGGCATGCCATGCCCTCGAAGCGATCTATGATGCCTTTTTTTGGAAAGATGGCTTGGCGTGCTATGCCACTGCTCGGCATGCCACGCCCTTAGTGCTGGGCCAGAATTTCTTCCTGCTTGATGAGCCTGACGTGCCACGCCCCTTCTAGGCGTGTCACACCCTTGATAGTGCCCCAAATACTTCCCCTGGATAAGTAGCCTGGCGTGCCACGCCCCTTGTATCTCATTGAGCACCTCTTTCTGAAGATTGGACCAGGCGTGCCACGCCTTCGAGAACGCCCATGTTGTTGCACCAGTCTTCACTCTTTGGAATTTGTGCCTGGCGTGCCACGCCTATGCTCAGCGTGCCATGCCCTTTGTATTGCCTCTATCACCTTTCTCTGGAGAACATAACTGGCGTGCCACGCCCCTTATGTTGTGCTGATCACCCTTTCTGGAAGGTAGTATTGGCGTGCCACGCCCATAGTAAAACTTGATTAAACATCTCTGCAGTGTAGAACTGGCGTGCCACGCCCAGGGTAGCCGTGCCACGCCCCTTGTCAGACTTGAGCATTCCTCCTTTGGAAACTAGAGCTGGCGTGCCACGCCCATTGTAAGATGTTGGGAAGCCTTCTCTTGAGACAAAGCCTGGTGTGCCACGCCCTTAGTAAAACTTGAGCAACCTTCTCTGGTGGTTAGGCCTAGCGTGCCACGCCCTTAGTAAAACTTGAGCAACCTTCTCTGGGGGCTAGGTCTGGCATGCCACGCCCAGGGTTGGCGTGTCACGCCCTTAGTGAGACTTGGTGTGGCACGCCCAGTCCTTTTTGCTTGCTTTCTTCTTCTTTTGCTACTCTTTTCTCCTGAAATGCATACAAGAACCAATTTCAAAGTAATATTCTACTAATTCATGATATAGCTCTTAATAATGCATTGAATCAGTGAGAGTTTATCAATTCTATGGTCTTTTATGATGAGAAAATAGGTAGATGATGCAAGTTATCACAACACCAAACTTAAATTTTGCTTGTCCTCAAGCAAATTAGAGTTATATGTGTATTGTTCCAAACTTTTGAGACTTAACCCTTATGAGAATGCAACTGAAAATCAGAGATAAAGATTAAGTATATAACAATGCATGAACTTTGTTGTTTGGTTTCTTATCAAACTGAAACCTTTAGATTTTTGAAGATCTCCTTTAAGTACTGCTTCTAGAGCTCTCTTTATAGATTTTCACCTTGAAGTAGTAGAGACATTGTTTTCTTTTTGTTGTTTTTCTTCTTTTCTTTCGTTGACCACGACTCTAAATGTTTTGTCTCAAGATGACCCTTTAAGGTAAGCTTTCAATTAGCACTCCCAAATCAATTGGTTTTAGGGTACTAGGTGTTGAAACACCCCTAGGAATTTACTTGCTCGTGTCTCTTTTCTTGACACAGCTTCACCACAAGCATCTACTAGGATTTTGACTCTTTGAGCCCACTGTTTCTTTCTTTTGTTCTTAGTAGTTGATACTCAGAGCCTTGGGTCATTCTTACTACTTCTTGGATATTGATTTTCGAGAGTCATCCTTGGTATCTACTTCTTTGTCCCCTATGTCTAACTATTTCATTCTGAATGACTCACTTCCAAACTTCATTTTATGATTTCATACTTATTCCCTATATCTTTTTCTTAGTTAAATCTACTTGGGTTATAGTTCCTTTCTTTCCTTTTGTGACCAATGCATCATTAACTTCTTTTGATTAGCAAGCTAAATTCATTGGTATTGAAATGGTAACAAGCAACATTTTCTTTCTTCTAAAAAAAATTAGCAACTTAGAGACATATGCTAAAAATAAAAAACAGACATATCAAAAGAAACTACTTATGTAAACTAAATTTTTCCTAATGGAATTCAACCACCTTTTTGCTGTAGCTCATGGCATTTTTGCTTTTCCCTTTGATGCAGCATCCTTGGAACTGTTGCCACTAGCTCTCCTTGAAGACTCTTCTTGTCCTTGGGCTCCTTGTGGCTTCCAATAGCCAAGCCTCCTCATGAATTGCCTTTCTTCTTCCTTGTATTTTTCCAGGATTTCTTCTTGGCGGGCACTCAATGCCTCTATTCCTTGCTCAAAGATTGGAGTGTTTGGCTTCAAGGTAGCTATTGTATTGCACAAGTAGTTCAACTTTGCTTGTGTATTGACATCATACTGTCTCCTCTGGATATTTCTGGATTCATAAAGTGCTCTAAATTCAGAAAGGTTCCTTTGTTGCACCATTTGTTGCTCCCAAATTTTGTTGAGACTTCCTTGTATTTGATCCCAGTTAAAATTCTTTTGCTGCTCCATGACTAGACTCACATCTCCCTGTAGTTGGTTGATATTTTCTTCCATCTGTTCCCATTGCCCTTGCTGCTCCATGATTTGGTGTAATTTTCCTTGCATCTGGTTGATATTCCCTTGCATCTTCTCCCAATTGAAGTTCTCTTGAGTTGGTGCTTGGGCTCTTAGCTCTTGTTGCTCTTGTGGTTGCTTTTTGTGGTGCTTGCACATGGTGTAAGGCCCAGAATCTTTGAAAAGTCTTATTATGATCAAGTCTTAAATCCTACAATTATTTATAGCCTTGATTTCAGAGATTATTTTATTAAAGATAATTAAGGCAAGTTTTGATTTATTGGATTTGAGATAAGTTATGATTATTATCCAATTTTATAATTATTGGATTATTTTCTATATTTAAAGTATAAGGTTGATAGTTATGAAATAATAAGGATTTTATAAGATTTGGATTAGATAAGTAATATTTAAATATTATTACTGCTATTTTGGAAAAATAAAGAAATTAAGTATATTATTTCTAATTTTTGGATTTGAGCATTTTATTGAAAATAATTTGTGAAATTGATGAGCAAATAGTATTTTCTATATACAACTAGTGTTGGATTTAATTTGAGTTTCAATTATTATATTATACCAAATTTTATTTGAAATTACTAAATTACCCCTAAACCTAATTTTGCCTAAACCCTAACCTAGCTACCCTTTCCCCCCTGAGCCCAGCAGCCATAGCACGCACAGTTTCCTTTTGTTCTTTCTTCATGAAAGAAAGGAGCAGAAGCAAAAGAAAAACGAAATAGAGGGGAGAAGAGGGAGGCGGCGCGGTGGGTGCCACTGCCACCGTCGCCGCCGTCGCTGACTGAGGGGAGGGGAGCTCTGAACGAGAAGAGAGAGCTCGCGAGACAGGGGGAGATGGACCTGCGCCTTGCCGTCGACCCACGTCTCGCCGCCACTGCCTCCATGTCTTCCAATAGCGCCACCATCGCCGCCGTGGATCGCGACCAGAGGGGAGCACGAGATCGAGAGAGAGTGAGGCGTGGAGACGGCGTCGCGCGGAGAGGGACTCGCCGCTGCCGTCGCGCACAGCCATGTGTCGTCACTGCCGTCTGAACAGTCGCCGTCGCCCTGGGGTGTAGTCCGCCGCTACCGCCAGTGGAGGTCACTGCTGTGGAATGGAGGTGAGAGAGGGAAGCAAGATGAATCCTCTCCGTTTCTGGTGCTCTGGTTCACCGCCACTACCGCCGGAATCCTTGGCCGCCGCTCCTACCGTTGCTCCATTTGGGTTCTGGGTGAGTGCGCCGCCTTTGCCCTTGGAAGCCGCTGCTTGGGTCAGGATGCTATGGTGGTTGCTGTCCTTGTCAGTAGCGGGAGAGGATGAGACGCGATGATGGTGGGTGGTTCCCAGCCCTTGCTGCCGTGATTGCTAACTGTTCTACTTGTAATAACTGTTTGTTTGTGCTTGAACTTCCTTCCTGTGTTTGCATCTGGGACTCTGTTGGATTGTGGTGATTGGTTGTTGGTTGGATTGTTTGGGCCTAGGGCCGTGGTTGAATTGAGATGGACCGATGGTTGGTGTCGGTATTGTGGTTATGGTTTGGAAATGCGTGAAAGGCTAATTTGGTTCAGCATAGATAAACCTTCTGAAATGCTTTTGAATATTGTTTAAATGAATAGTTTCTTCTTTCAGAAAAAGGATTTCAGATTTCTCTTTTATTGTAAACGGTTGTTTTTGAAAAGAGGCATAAGATGGTTATTAATCACTAGTACAGTTTATCTTCACGTATCCTATTATAGAGATAAGTGTCGTCGTAATGTCCGACCTATCAGAGTCGCGCAGCCGGAAGCGTGAGCTTTGGTAGTTAGGGTGTTACACATGGGCTCTGTGTTCTCTTGTTCTCCATAGTGGATTAGGGGCCACTACCCTTTCCATCTTTTTGGCTATGATTGGGCAATTCACCTCCAATAATGTTTCATCTGCATTGGTCTCCACCCCAGCCTCATTGCACAAGCGTTGAATGATGCTAGGGAAGGCCAACCTTGTACTCTCCTTAGTGCTTGGGAGCACTCTGTGAATGTTGCTAGCAATTAATTCTCCCATATTCACGTTTTCCCCCTTCATGATGCTGTACACTAGCACTGCTCTCTCTATGGTTATTTCTGAGGTATTGGAGGTAGGATTGAGTGACCTCACAAAATCCAGCCATCCTCTTGCTTATGGGCACAAGTCTCTCCTTTTCAATTGATTAGGTCTTTCATCGTTGTCCTTGATCCATTCAGTGTTGATGACGCATATTTCATTTATGATGTCTTCAAAGCCAGGATCAATTTGCTTCACTCTTTCTTCATAGCTACGAGTGGTCTTGTACGCCTCACTCCTAGGGTTCTTTCCAGATTTGCAGGTTGTAATCAATGACTTTCTCTCTCACAAAGCTTTGATAGGTGAGTTGTTGGCCCAATGGTGCAGCAATGTTAGCATAGAACTCCCTTATTAGGCTCACCACCACTCTCTTTGGTGGATTGCATAGAACTGCCCATCCTCTGCTATTGATTTCAATGTTGATCTCCCTATGTTCATTCCTTCCCAACTGAAAATTCACATCTGGAATTATTTGCTTCTCAATTACCCACCCAAAGAATTGATTCGGATGGAAAAGTGAGAGAAATTTGCGTTCATTGTAGTTTGGTGCACTAAAAGTTGCTGACTCCTTTGTCTTGCTCTTCTTTAAGCTTCATGTTTTTGAATTCTTAGGTGGTGCCATTTGTGAGTGTTGCTTTGTGATGGTGAAAATAAAAGGGAAGAAAAAAAGAGGAGCAGGAAGAAAAAAGAGCAAAATGACTTTTGCTCACCAACACCAAATTTGAACCTTGTTTGTCCCAAACAAGAAGAGAAAAATGCTCGAAAGGGAAGAATGAGAAGTGTGTTGAAAAAGGGAGGAAGAGGTCTCTTTATAATGCTGGGAATGAAGGGGGTTCAGTTGGGGTGGGTCCCACTTGCGTGTATTTACAGTTTCCCAATGTGCATTTTGAATTGGCGTTTTGGCGCCCAGCGTGAGAAGAAGTGCCACTTTAAGGTGGCTTCACTTTCTGCTTCTTTCCAATGTGTACTTTACACCCTAGTTTTTGTGCCTTGATGAGAGAAGATGTATCATCCCTTAGATATTTTCCTGAAAAGTGCACAATTAGAATTTTTATTAATGACAAGGGGATAATTCATATTCCTATTATCTTTCTTGATTGGAATTTAAGTTTAGGTAGGACACCAAATTTAGTCTCTTAGCATCTTGTAACTGGCGCTTATGCGTTTCGATTGCTGAGAGCATCAAGCCAAATAGGAATAAAATTGAACAGGCGATGATCGTAAATTCGTAATTAAAATTCCAGAAATGCAAAGTGCACTTGCAAACTAATACTGGTTTAAAGTCGGTTTGGTAAGATAAAAATTAAGTACAACAACCGCTGAACAATAATCCACTCAATTGAGCTCGCAAAATTCTAAAGAACTGGTAACTTAACGTAAAGATATTAAGTCGGGCATAATCTTACTGAAGTTCTATTAAGATAAAATTAGGTTGTTCGTTCTATTAAGATAAAATTAAGTTGAACAACCGCTGAACAATAATAACCCAATGCTAAAAGATATATTGAATTCACGAAACTCCAAAGAAACTGGTAACTTCATTAACAATTCTAGCGGTAATGGTTTAACCAAGATAAAATCCTACTTCGAAGAAGGTTTAATCATTATTGTGAGGATCATCTTCCTTTATTCTTTTAATTTTATGCTATATTTATTTAATATTGAATTTTTGTGAATATCAACTGAAGTTTTTAATTAAAAATATCAAAATTTTTTATTTAAAATTACTGAACTACAAAGGAATATATATTCACATGGCGTTAATACATGAATTTATTCCAAGATTCTCAAAAACAAATCTTGCTCTTTTAAAAACTAAAAATAATGAATGATGAGGAAAAAATAAAATTTAACAATTTAATTTGTAAACATAAAGCTCTTGTAGCACCGCACTAAATCTTCGCATATGTAGCTGAAAGGGTTAGAAAAGGGGTAATAACTGAGGAGTTTTTAGTAGGGTCGGGAGAGTTAGTTAAGTCGGGATTATCACAGCTTAATTTAATTCACAGCTCAGCACAAAAATTTAGAACAATAAACAGTTATAGAAGTTCAAATTAACAAGCAATGAAAATCACAAATACACTCAAGCAATCACAAGCAATTCACAACACCGAATCAAATGTAAAACATGCAAACAGGGATGATGCATGCCTATTCCTATCGCAAGTAATGAGCTCATTTGTCGGTTTCGACCCGTATCCGACGCAATTCAACTCGCAAGTCGGATAAGGCATTCCAGCGACATAACTTCTGCAAGTTTTTACTTCTTGCAGGTGCTAATTCTCCAGCTGAAGCATATGACCCCTTCTCCTAGAAGCCATTCCATGTTTACAGGCGTCCTCGTACAATCACAAACAAAGCCCACGGCTTATTAAAATTTCAAAAAAAGTCTTAAATTTTATAACGAAATTTCGACAGCATCTCCATAAAACTCTGACTTTGTCACCCTTTTCGCGTCCTATCCAAACCATTTTTCAAATTCTTTCAAATCTCTTCTAATAAATCAAAACCATTTCTAATATCAAAAAAATTGATAAAAGTAAACCAATTAAAAATTCAACCGCTTTCAAAATCAAACCATTTTCATATCTCAAAGCATGTCATCAATTCATTTCATATTAAATTTCAATGTCATCATCAAATTTCACCAATTTCACTTGATTAATAACAACATTTTAGCTCCGAATTCATGAAAATAATTCGATTCTTAGCTGCACTTAAACTGACCGAACTCCAAACTAATCACAAATATCAATATATCACAAAAATTTAACATAAATTCAGTCAAATTCAGTTAATAATTAATCAAACGAACATTCACTTATTAAATTCACATTCAATTATTATAAAATTATCAAATCCTACATTCGTACAGAAATCACAACAACTGAAATTTTGAAGAAGCTTTTTGACCGAGCTGCTGAAGAAAAAAACGTCAGAAATTGTCTGTGCCTCCTAGAACTTCAATTGGCCGAACTCAAGGAGAAGGGAAGTTATGCCGTCGTCCATTTCTACCAAACAAAAGTAACATCAATGTGAAGAGAAAGAAGATACAAACACTTTTATCGGATTAGATTTTTTATTGGAGTTACAGATCTCAAGAAATCGAATGCCGAAGGTTTGTGGCTTCCATGGAGTTTCTCGTGCTTTCTCTCTTTTCCTTTCTTGGCCTCGGTCAAAATGAAGGGAAGGATGAGATTAAATGAGATTATATGTGTTGTAAGGGCATGTGTCACATTAGGAGACACATGTCATGTTCTTAAGCTACTGAGTTAGCGATTCAAGTTATAAATATCTTAAATGGATAATTATGAAAGTTAAATATATTAAAACACAAGTAATAATATATATGAGTTACTAATATAAATGACATTAGCAATATAACAATAAAAAATATATGATAAAGCATTAACAAAGCTATGTTCACCGAGAAGTACCAATATTTATTCATATCGGCGAATATCGAACTCGATAATAATATTATTAACTAAAATTTGTTTTTAAATTAAAAATATCAATTACTTAAATTAAAATATATATAATTTTTATTATTTATAAATTAATAAAATTATAGTTTTAATTATGTAAAATATTTTATAATAATAAAAATATATATAAGAATCTGAATTTAATTGAACTCAAATAGTTATAAAATTAATTTAATTACTTTTAATAAAGTAATTTCTAAAAATAAGAAACTCCAATTTATGAAATGAATTATAATTTTTTTATATTTATATTTTTAAAATTGTGGATCGTTACAAGAGAGGATTCTCACGCGAGAGAGAGGAAAGGGGAAAGAAAAAAGGGGTAGCAGGTTTTTGATTTTATTGTGTGTTTGGGTTGGTGTTTGTTAAGAAATTTGAATGAAAGTGATTTTATAAAATTGATTTTCGATAGAAGTGAATTTGTATCAACATGATTTATGTTTGACAATTCTATACTGAAATTAATTTTGATAAAATGAATATTACTTGGATAATATTAGTTAAGGTGTAAAAATCAAATCGGTATCGGAAAGATTTTGACGCTAATAAAATGGTATCTGACTTTTGTTATTGACAAAATGGTCCCTGAATGATTTTAAAATTTGACAATGTGCTTTTGAGTTTGTCAGAGCATATCTCTGACGAGAATACTGCTGAGCTGGCTATCGTATTTTACTGAGATGGCAACATTCCTAAACTAATTATTTAGGTGTAATTAATGATTAAATTAAAACAATGGGTAAAAATTCTCCAAGTCAAATTAAGTTTATCCTAATTTCTCCAAGTCCTCCCTCTCGAATGCATACTCTCACTTTCTAGAACCTTGAAAAATTGTCCCGAACCTGAAAAAAATTCCTCAAAAATTATCCTTAAAATGGATATCTCTTCCAGTCGCAATGACCCGTCCTCCTTGACTTCTTGAAAATTTTTCTGTGCTGGTGGATGTAGATTCTCTATTGTTGAAATAGAGATAGCAATAACAGTCTCTTCAATAACCTCAATGATTTTTGCACTACCATCATCAATGGATGGAGCATTCACCATCTTTTCTTCAACTTCAACCACTGCAGTTTCTTTCACTTCACTCCCTCAACCTTCTTGTCTATTTTCGTGGCAGGTTTAGGTTCAGAAGTTTTTTTCTTCCTCTTTCTTTTCATTTTCTTTCTCAGTAGTTATAGCTTCTTTAAGCTTGTCTTGTTGCTTGGATTGATTAGAGACAGAGAAGTGGTGGTTATTAAGAGCTTTCTGAATAATAAATCTCTTGAGTTGTTGTGTATGAATCTGTTTGCTTTTTCTTCTACATGAATTTTATTGTTATTAATTTTTTTAATTATAAATTAATCTGTAATTGGCAATTTTTAGTGAATCAAAATTTTGAATTGATGAATTTTTTTAATCTATAAATTTGGGACAATTAGCGTTTAAGAAAATTTTCTAGTCTATAATTAACTTAATTAGAGTTCAATGAAATTATCAGGTTTGGGACAATTTTTGGGGTTTTAGAGAGAGACGAAAGTGCGCTGCGGAAGAGAGTATGTGTTAGGGAGGAAAATTTGGGAAAATTAGAGTAAACGTAGTGTGATTTAAAAAAATTCTACCTATTGTTGTTTTAATTTTTAGATAATGACACATAAGTAATTAGTTTAAGGATATTGCCATCTCAGCAAAATACGATGGCCAGCTCAGCAGTATTCTCGTCAGAGATGTGCTCTGACGAGCTCGATGGCCCGTTTTTCAAAATTTAAAATAATTTAGGGACCGTTTTATCAATAGCAAAAGTCAGATATCATTTTATCAGCGGCAAAATTTTTTGGGTACCATTTTGTATTTACCTCTATTAGTTAAAATCACTTTTAGATAAATTACTAAAAAAGACATGATATTAAATTATAATATTATTTTTTTAATTATGTTTAATTTTTTTATTTTTTCTGGTATATTTTTTATGTAGTA
>NC_029794.2:112339859-112353203 GCF_000816755.2 Arachis ipaensis | reverse complement strand
ATAAAAAAGCATAATTTGACCACTTATTGTGTAAAAATAAATAAATAAAAATTTAATTTACAGTTGGATTTATCGAGAGTAAAATATGACGGTAATTAGGCGAGAAAGAAAATAGTGGAGTGCTAAAATTACCGGCAGAATTTTTTCGACAGTTCGACGGATTAAATAAAGAAAATCCGTCGCAGAATCCGATAATACCTACCGGCGGATTGAAAAATCTGATAGTAATTAGTCACTGACAAGTAAATATATCACCAACGGATTATTTTCTCAATCTCCTGGTAAATTCGACGACACTTAGCGTTTTTTTTTTGTAGTATAATGGGATCAATAAATTATATTATAAAAAGATAATAACAAATATAATACACAAAAATCACAATTATAAAAGTGTATAATGTCAAACTAAACCAAAATTAACAAAAAAAATAAAAATAATAAATAATCGAAAAAGAGAATTCATATAAAGAGAAACAATAAAATTTTCATAAATAAAATAATAACATGTATGATAGGTAGGGTTGGAAAGAAAAAATTAAAGATTTAGAATTAATAGCTGAACGCTAGTTAGTGAACGCAAAAGCTAAGATTTTTTGCTTCATGTGAAAATGGGTTTGAGAACAAAAATCTCATCTACGTTCATAAGAAAAAAAGTAACCAAACAAAAAATTAAAGCATCTAAGAAATCTGAACATGTTTTTTACCTCTCCAATGACAAAACAAATACATCCTAAATATATTTTAGTAATTTTATTTATTTAAGTCTCTATTTTTATCTTAAACAAATTAAATATCGAGTTATCTTGTCTCTTCTTCCTTTCAAACGCTACCCTAAACGGTAAAAACTGGTCAAATCCAGTGAAAACCGGACCGAATCGAATTGCTCGGGTCGCAGTTGAAGGAAAACCTACAACGCACTAGCGTTCTGCAAGTCCATTGTGTTCCATATGCTCCAGCGTTACCAAGTGTCAAGACATGTGAATTTTGGAAAATTTTTTAAAATGGATAAAATGGAGTTCAAACCCTTTCACTCTAGAATGCAACAAAGATGATTTGTACCACCAAGCTGCAATGCTTCTTACTAATATATATACAAATTATAATACATATAGCAATTTTTTATTTTATTTATATTCAATTTATTTTAATGTTAAAGTCACTCATTTTTAAATTAATTATATTTTATTTAACTATAAATTTTATTGAATATATATAAATTAAAAAGATAAACAAAAAATTTTATTAATCACAATTTATTTTTTCGATAAATACTTGTAGTATATAATAATAGGTAAAGACTCCTATGCAATTATTTCCATATGAAGTTTTTTTTACCAAAGATAGGGAGACTCGAACCCACAACCTCTTAGATGAGTATGAAGAGAAAAAGAACTTATAATAAAAAATAATTAAATTTTATATAATTATTTAATTATACCGGATTAACCGGTTTGACTAGTAACCCACCAATTGAACCAGTGACCTAGTGATCCAGTAACCTGACCGGTTCCATCACCAGTTCGATTTTGACAACTATGCTTGCTACCTAATTCTTATTCTTATTCTCTTATGTCCTTTTGAATATTGGTAATTTATGTAATTATTAGGGGTGTAATTGATTCGGTTCGGTTTTGGACAAAAAACTGACCAAACCGACCTGTTCGGTTCTACAATGATGCCAACCGTTCAGTTTGCTGCTTTTTAGACAACCGAATCGAACTAACAGCGATTTGGTTTGGTTAGTTTTTTCGATTTTTTTAAACCTAATAATTAGAATTTAAATTACCATAAAATGAAGTTTAAAATCGTCAAAAAACTAGAATAACAAGAGTATATCCCATCCAAATTCAATACAAATTCAACTTGTCCCAACAATTAAACATAAAAAAAGACAATTAAAAAAGTCTAGCAAACAACAAAAACAAACACACTTTAAAACATACTAAAAATCAAAACAGCCACTTTAAACCAAATAAAAACCAAACAGCCACTATGCTTAATCTGAATCCACACTTGATTCATCATCATCTTCCTCAGTTGGTGTAATTTCTACAAAAATAAAACAAAAAATTCAATATATATTATAAACATAAACATAATATAAATTATAAATTATAAACATAAAATGTTGTTTTATTAAAGTGACTTGTCATGCCTTAAAAAACCATATAAAATCACAAGGTCCACATATAAATTGAAGAAGACAGATACTAGATAGATAGTATAAATTGAAGAGAGTTTTAAAGAAGTCACATCTGAAGCAAAGAAACATTGGATGCATCAAAAGCCTTAGATTTTTCCAAATATATTACTCGCTATCAAGCAAAGCTAATTTGGTTTCATATCATTTTATATCACCATACGTTGTTATCATCACTCACCGAGTACATAATTTTTTCTTCTCATTGCTTTCTAATTCTCTACATCTAAGATCCCAAATGGGTCGTTATAAACTTGGGGCTTGGTAATTTCTAACAGCTGTATTTCAGTCGTAGCAAAAAAATGTTACAGTAAAAGCAACATTAATAAAAATTCTGCAAGATGTAATTAATTCATTTTTAAAGTCAATAAACAGAATTTAAATGACCATAAACAATCAGAGACAACAACAAAAATCAGAGACAATAATTTTAGTCAAACTCGTCTTTCTAATAATTAAGCACAAACCAGCAACAATAATCCGAAACAATAATTTTAGTCAAACTCATCTCCCTAATTAAGCACAGACCAGTAACAACATACAGGGACAATAATTTTAGTCAAACTTATCTTCCTAATTAAGAACAAACCAGTAACAACAATCAGAGACAAAATTAGAAATCAAACTCATCTTCCTAATTAAGAAGAGACCAGCAACAACAATCAGGGATAAATTAATTTGGTCAATTACTTTAAAGTTGATTTATTTTGAAAATGTAAGAGGCACTTTCCATGTACAGACTACAGAGAGCGTTTGTTAACTTCTGTGAAATTAAAAAAATGGATTATTCTTCGCAAAATAGCTGAACAATATAATGATTTGTGAATTTAACTAATATATGTGCCTTTAATCAACTATAAAAATTTGAAAATCATATTCTAACCTCCGAAGAAGACATTGTTCAGTTGCTTTTTGCAGAAGAGGGCTCAGCAACCAGAGTGCTGCTTGGCGACAAGAGTGCTGCTCCGCTTAGGGTTTGTTGCCACGGCTTAGGGTTTGTTGTGACGGCTTATGACTGGATGACAGCGTGGACTCAGGACTGTACAAGGGCGCGAACTGGACGATGCTGCTGGCTACACGACAGCGCTGCTCTTTGCTATGCCTGCGAGTATGTGACGGAGATGAATGGATGACTTGCGACGGCTTCGAGCGATGATGGAGGACTTCCTTGATGGTGGAGGACTTCCTTGATGGTGGATGATTACATTTCGTTAGTAGTGTGGTTGCATCATGAATGATGTGTTGTCTGTGTATGTCTCTGTACAGATGGCTACCATCCACATTACGTTGGTTATTAGTCACAGAGAAAAAATTGAAAAGGGTGATGATGGGAAGTTGGTATATGTTGGTGGTGAGAAAACAGAGATTGAAAGAGTAAATGTGGATACTTTAAATAGGTTCTTCATAACTGACTTACTAAAGGATATAGGGTACATTGATGTGAGCGAGTTTTACTGGCTGCAACCTGGAAAGGAGTTGGATGGTGGGTTAAAGTTGCTGGGAATTGACATGGATGTTGTGATCATGTATGAAGTCAGACATTACTAATGCGAGGAGAGTTGAGTTGTTCACTGAGCATCCGGTTAACTTTCTCGATTTCGTAGAAGGAAACAAAGCTCCTAAACCAGAAGTTGAGATTTTAAATGTTAGTAGGACCCTAATTAAGTACATACCCAAATCATGTGTCAGGAGAACCCCAACTTCAACGAAGAAGAACAGAACAAAGAGAGTGTTAAAGATGAGTGAGACAGAAGCAGGTAATACTTATTACGAGGATGATGGTGGGCCTGGACTGGAGGTCCAAACAGGAGATGAGGTACAAGAAAAAGATTTTCAACCTATTACAAAAACCACACATCAACCAAAATACCCACCTAATTATCGAAACTAAGCTTCCAAGAGCCATCAACAAGCATTTAGCATCCAGATTAGCCAGCCAACCCAATTTACTTACCTCTGAATCTCCCTTAACACCCTCCTAACCTTTAGAGAAGACTCCTTCACACACTCAACCATTACAAATACTAGTTGCAAGTGAAGAAATTGGACACCAAAATCCAGTCTCTACAATGTCAGTTACTCTCACAGCTAACAATGTTACGGCAGAATTTGTTGAGATTTTTACACAATACATCCCACAACCTTGCAATGAACCAGATTCTTAGGATACTGGCATCCAGAACGATGAGGAAACACCCATTGAAAGGGGTCATACCAGTGGTTCATAGTCTGAACCAAATTTAAACCCAGAAATTGGTGGTGGGAGTCAAAAGAAGAAGAACAGAAGTCAACAGTGAGGTCTCCTCCAACAAGGCAATCCTTCATACCTAACCAGGATCCAAATAATCATCCTTCAACATTTACACATGTGGAAGGTAAAGATATGTCGAATCTAGGTGCATGGTACCACTATTATGAGTCCGAAGAATTGGATTTCATTGCAAGTGATGATGAAGAGAGTTAGCAGGTAGCATTTCCACAAGGGAATGCAAATGCTCCAATTAGGGAAGTAAGATTGGATTTAGCAATGGAGTTTGAAAATCTGGAACAATTCAAGAAAGCAGTCAGAAAGTACAACATCAACATAGGCCAAAGCATATTCTTTCCAAGAGTTGATTCTGCCAAGTGTAAGGCTATATGTTATGATAAGGATTGTCCATAGCAGATATACTATGCGAAGAGGTCGTATCCATTAAGCTTTCAAGTGAAGACGTATATCAATGAACATATATGCAGCAGAGTCAATAAGAACAAATCTGCAAATACAAAGTGAGTTGTTGATATTGAGAACAAGATCCGTGATTACCCAGAAATGATGCAAAGACAGGCAGAAGACTTTTTAAGGAGTATGATGTAATTGTCAATGAGAGAAAGATATATAGGGCTATGGTGAAGGCAAGGGAAAGGATTGAAGGGTTGGAAATAGCTCAATATACACTTCTTAGGGACTATGCAAATGAAGTTATGAGGACTAACCCTGGCTCTACTGTAAGAATCAGCACCAATTATGTAGAAGGTACTGGACATAAATTCAAGAGGATATACATTTGTTTGGAAGGTTTGTAAGAAGGGATTTTCCATTGGCTACAGGCCATTCACAGGGTTGGATGGTACTTTTCTTAAAGGTTACTATCCTGGACAGTTGCTGACTGCTTGCCAATAACCATATATATCCTATATCATATGCAGTTGTGGAATGTGAATGCAAGGATAGTTGGAAATGGTTTTTGGAACTCCTCCAAGAAGACCTTGGTGACGCATCCATCAATGGGTTCAATTTCATGTCAGACGTGCAAAAGGTAATGAATGACTAACTATATTTATTTAGATGATAATTAATAGTAATTGTCCATCTATTGTATATATTTAGTGTTGTATAGAGATGATATCAATGATGTTATTATTTTATTTGTTTACACCAGGAATTCATCCGTGCTCTGCATGAAGTAAATCCAGGAGCACATAACAGATTTCGTGCAATGTACATCTGACAAAATTTTAGGAAACAGTGGGGAGACACTGTGTTGAAGATGGCTATGTGGAGATGTGCCAAAGTAACAACATCTCAGGAGTTCAATGCTGTTATGGATAGAATCGGACGGGTTAATCCCCATGTTTGGGAGTATCTGAATAGGATACCCCCAAATCAATGGAGTAGGTCGGGTTTTAGTGAATATCTGAAGTTTGACAATTACACAAACAATAAGTATAGGATCAAGATGATGGGGAAGCCTACTATAACTATGCTTAAAGAGGTGAGGTGTTATATGATGATCATCATCGCTAGAAACAAGAAGGCATTGGTGGGATATAGGTCAGAGACAAGATCTTTTAAGCCGCTTGCAGATCTTGAAAATATAGGTCGTGTGTGCTATCAATTTAAAAACTTCAGTCAAGACATGTGCTACGTGATGAACTTCTTGCTTCAGATTGCATTGATTAAGCTATACTTTTCTTATAAATATCAAGATATGTGCATCAACGAAGAAAGGAAAAAAATTTAGAGAGACCAAAGAGAAGAACCTGAGAAAATAATAATGCAAACATAAAATATTAGAAAAATACAAAAAAAAAAAAAAGAAAGAAACAATGAACGAGAACAAAGAGGATAAAATTTAAGAAAAAAAATCTAGAGACATCATTATTAGTAATAATTTCAAAAATAATATTTTGAAATTTCAAAACAATTTTAAATTTAACACTAACCTCAACATATATGTCCTCCTTGTTTGCTGTGCAATTTCGTCGGTCATGTCCAAAACCATGGCAGCGCCTCCACTGCCTTCCCATTTTGCTGTGGCTGCTTGACTACGGTGCACCTTTTGACTTGATAATTTTTGGATCCAAAATATCGCAACCATCTGCAATAGCATGCACAAAAGTTGAACTGTTACCCTTTGGATCTTCTACTTCAACCTTTTTTAATAGCTATGCTATCTTGGCAGCAGCGTACTCCTGCGTAGCAGGCTGTTGGGCTGCTAACAAACATATAGGGAAGCAAGCAGTCCACAACGAACCATACCGTCCCCGAAAATGCTTTATTACGATCCAAACCTCCATCAGAGTCATGGAATGATCCAAACTTAGCATCTTTGTAACACCTTTTCAGCACCAACCCCATCGGCAATGCATTCTTCTCCAACTCTTTCAAAACACAGGTGATATGACTGCATGGAATTCCTATGTTGTTCCAAAGCTTGCACGAACACTCATACCTCTCAGAGTTGCTTTCATATATACAGAGTAAACCCGATGAGGCTTACGAAACTTTCTAAACATGAACTTTTCCGTACTACCATAACTTTCCCTATGAAGAATTATCAACAAAGCCACACATTCAATCTCTTTCTTGACCTCGAAGAATATCTCTTTGGTATAGATTTGGGATATGGCCCGTTCAATTGATTCCAGCCCTGTGGTCATGACCGGTTCCGAATATAGAGATTTCTAGTTTGTAATAAACTCATTGTTCCTGTAGTCCTTTAGCCACACGCTCAAGATTCTCCACCAACTCCAACAAGCAATTCGAGGACTTGATAAACCTTTTAAGAGATGTATTAATGTCCTCGTATCTTGACGTCATTCTTAACCCAGCACAAAACTTGTCGCACGAATACGCATTCGCCTATTGTACCATCTTTTCATACGTTAACCAAATCCATTCGTTCTCCTCTAACCTAAATGCAGCAACCATGTCTGCCCAATACTAGTCGATCTCCTCAACCTCAAAATGACCATACACAGCAGTCTTAAATGCATCACAAAAATTATTATCCTTGATGTTCGAAATAGCATTCCACGCTAGGTGCCAGGTGTAAAGTCGATGCGTGGCATTAGAAAATTCTGCCCTAATAGCCTCCTTCATTGACTCGTCTCCATCTGTAACCATAACTTTGGGCTGTTTTTGATGCATTACTTCAAGAAAAGTGTCTAGCAGCCACTTATAAGATCGAATTTTCTCGTCCTCCAGCAACTCGAAACCAAAAATTATTGTCTGTCGGTGGTAATTAGTTCCAGAAAACATTACCAAAGGCAAGTTGTATATATTCTTCCTATTCGTCAAATCAAAGGCCAATAAATCACTAAAGCACTCATAGTCATACTACGACCAAAACAGGTGACCAAGGTGGTTTTCAGAACAATATGTGTACATCACAACAGCTAATGGATCCACCTCAGTTTCCTCTTCAGATAA
This sequence comes from Arachis ipaensis, assembly GCF_000816755.2. Classification (NCBI taxonomy): domain Eukaryota; kingdom Viridiplantae; phylum Streptophyta; class Magnoliopsida; order Fabales; family Fabaceae; genus Arachis; species Arachis ipaensis. Next base: position 112,345,308 of record NC_029794.2, on the reverse strand, counting down.
CTTATTGCTGCTGCCGCATCTCCCTAAACGATCCGAGAGTGACATACATCGTCGATATAGTTGTAAAAGTCCTTCTTTATGAAGTGAAAGTTTCGATAACCACCGGACAAATATGCAAAGAACCCCATGATCTGACTGGTCTAGAATCCTACTTTGTGCATGCTATGAATGTGGGCTTTATTACCTTCATTGATGTTGCGGTGGGCTGTCATGACATTAGTGAAAGCAGGCAATGCCAAATCACGATTGTGATCTTGAACAAATGTCTTCATCCTCCACTTGCCACTCTATTTGTCTAAAAACACAATGAACTTCGCATTGCAGTTGGTCCTAGTCTCTTCCTATCTGCCCTCTCATAATGCTTCTTCTCCCTAAAGCGTTGTCGATTGCAATAGAAAAATTTCCTCACAACATTGCTTTCATCGTCTTTAATGGAATCTTCTTTTTGAACAACAAATCTAATCGCCTTTGCATATTCCATACATTTTTCATAAGCCTCTTCAACCCCATGAAATTCAGTATCAGCCAATGCAGTCGCAGTTGAAAAGCATGGAAGTGTCCACAACATCAATTATTTGATCGCCTGAACCACCTGGTGACTCCGATGAAGGCATTGTGCCACCCTCGTCCGCTTCACCAGATACATCAACTCTCTCTACTGGCTCGCTCTCCTTTCCCACTCTTGATGGTGAGTCTAATCCCTTAGAGACCTTTTCCTCGTCGGACTCATTACTCCATCCATCAGTCCATTGACCCGAAAAGTCCGAGTTTCCTTCGCTGCCACTATCTATTCCAACGCGTTCTTAAGTACCTGCATTACACAATTCAAAATTAGACACACTAACAATACTGAAGATAACATAAAACTCCAACATTTGATTCACAACATGGATGCCAATTCAAAAAAGTATAATTTTCAATTCTCATGAGAATTTCAATTCTCTTCAAACAAAATCAGACGAATAACAGAGTACTAATTGGCTTTTCTAATGCTTTGAAGATAATTTAAAGCCTTTAATACGTGCAAAACTAATTATACAAAAAGTAACAACTTTATATATAAGGGAATAAATTCAACAAAGAAAGATACATGTCATTTTATTTGCCTCATCAATTCTTGTGATGGTTTGGTAGCCCAACCTTTCCAAAAAAAATAAGGAGAGAAAGAAGATAAATATGAGGATTTATTTGAACTCAAATATTGCAGAAGAAAGAGTAATAGTAGAACTAAAGTAAACTCAAAAGTAAAAGGTTTATTTTGTGCGAAAAAAATTAAAAATCAAAATAAAATAAAATAAAGAAAACTCAAATAGATGTATTAGATCATAGCTTGTAGTGTGGCATTTGTGGATAAGTATTCAAATCTCCTTCAACCCTTCCAACAAAAGAAGGAGAGAAAGAAGATAATCAAGGGTTAGTTTGAACCCAAGATATCGGACAAGAAAGATTACTAGTAGAACTAAAGCATAATTCGAAAGTAAAAGATTTATTTTGTGCGAAAAAAAATTGAAAATTGAAATAAACTAAAATAAGAAAAATTTAAATAGATACATTAGACATAGTTTATAGTGGCATTTGTGGAAAGTATTCAAACCTCCTTCGACCTTTCCAACAAAAAAGGAGAGAAAGAAAATAAATATTAGTGTATATTTGAATCGAGATATTGGAGAAGAAAGAGTACTAGTAGAACTAAAGCATAACACAAAAGTAAAATGTTTAGTTTGTGTGGAAAAAAAATTGAAAATCAAAATAAAATAAAATAAGAAAACCTTAAGTAGATACATTAGATCACAGCTTGCAGTGGCATTTGGGGAGAAGTACTCAAATCTTTTTCAACCCTTCCAATAAAAGGAGAGAACATAAACATGGGGTTTATTTGAACCCATGATATCGGATAAGAAAGAGTACTAGTAGAACTAAAGCATAACTCGAAAGTAAAAAGTTTATTTTGTGTCAAAAGAAATTGAAAAAATCAAAATAAAATAAAATAAAAAACTTCAAGTATTAGATCATAGCTTGTAGTGGCATTTGTGGAGAAGTACTCAAATTTTCTTCAACTCTTCCAACAAAAGAAGGAGAGAAATAAGACAAATAGGAGGGTTTATTTAAATTCAGAATATTGGAAAAGAATGGATACTAGCAGAACTAAAACATAACTCGAAAGTAAAAAGGTTTATTTTGTAGGAAAACAATTCGAAATCGAAATAAAATAAAATAAGGAAGACTTAAATAGATACATTAGATCATAACTTACAGTAACTTTTGTGGAGAAGTACTCAAATCTCCTTCGACCCTTCCAACAAAAGTTTCTAAAACGAACACTCTTTATGGTTAATGATTCTCTTTAAACAATCACTGTAAAGGCGTAAGCCATATATATAAATGGTGTGATCCATACATCTTTCCAACAACAACAAACTAACCAATTTAACCAATAATACTTTCAAAAAATAGGAAGAAAGTAAGAGAAAAATTTGATTTATGAATGCTGAAAAATGTACACACATTATTGTTAAACTTTTTATACAATCACATGCCATATTTTGGTACTCTATAAATTTATTCATGTTGGAAACCAAAAGAAATAGGGCACTTTCATTTAAGTTTCAATAATAATCCAAAGATGGCTAAGTAACATGCTTCTAAGATCCATACTTATTCAAGATACTAACAACAAAATAGAGAGATCAATAAGAACAGCAGGGAGAAATGGAAAAAGGATGATTACATACATGTGAACGTAGCAACTGCCAATGCCACTGACGATATATCTGTTGTACCAAACCGCTTTCAACACATTGATGTTCAAATCCATGCACACAACCTTTAGGGGTGTAAGTTATCGAACCGGACCAAAATTTACTGTAAAACGAACCAAAATTTACAACAATCGAATAATTTTTTCGAATTAAACCGATCGGTTCGATTTGATTTTTGGTTGGCTTAACAGAAACTAAATCGAACCAAAGAATTAGCTCACAAATACTTATTTTTACAAGTTTGCCCTTTAACTTAAACCAAACCTCCAAATCCCTAACTTCACTCAGCGCAGCCACACACAACCCCCAACACAAGGCTTCAATAAACTCACTTCCATAGTTCCATCTTTCTCCTCCATGTCTGAGACTCTGAGAGAATGAGAGCCTGAGAGAGCCAGTGAGCTGCCGCCATCCTTCATAGTTCAGTCGCAAGTCGTCCATCATCACCGTGAAGGACATCGTCGATCTCCATCGCGCCGTCGTCTAACCGCAGTCTTCACGCCGTCGTCGATCTTCGTCTGAGCCGTTCTTCTCTGTCGCCGAGCAGCAGTCCCCGTGCCGAGCAAACCCTTAGTCCGAGCCCTCTCCTGCAACTCAATGTCTTCTTCTGAGGTTAGTAACTTGATTTTTCACAATTTGTTGCAATTTATGAGATGTTCTTGTTGCTGGTCTATTCTTGTTGCTTTCATAAAAAATCATTGTCACAAGGTTGTCCATGCATGTCTGTTGGTAGGAATTTGACAACAAAATCCAATCTTTGTGATAAGATTTACCACTCACATACATACATATGCTTGGAAATTTAATATTATTTGCCATTGAATCTATTGTGAGACAAATTCCTACACAAAATCATGGAGAAATTTTCATTCTACTGCCGAAAGCACGTGTTGCATTTTCTAGGAAATCATAAATGGGGCCTTCTATGGTATTATTGTGCAAATCACTGAGAATTAAACAAGTTTAGTTAATTTACTTAGTGTTTTACAAAATTATTTTTGTAGAAAATTTTAGAACAGAATTTTAAAAAAATGGATTTATGAGTATCTCACATAGTTTCAAGTGCATCCATGGAATTGAAATCTGGAAGCTCACCTTTCAGATCAAAACCGTTGAGATACCTATTTGATTTTATCTAACACATTTATATGACAAATTAGTGTATATATATAAAATTTATTTCAAAAATTTGAGAGATAATGTTTAGAGCCAAAAGTTACCTCTGATTTGAGAGATAATGTTTAAATTAGTCACTAAATTACCAAAAAGAGAGGTTTAAAAAGTCATGGTTTAGAAAGGGTTAATAATGAATTATTCTCTCTATCTTGTAAAACGGGCAGGTTGTGATATGGAACTTAAATTGGAATTTTCAAACAATATTTATATAATCATTTAAGTAGTCTTGTTATATATATAATTTGTTGAAAATATGTTAAAAATATGTTGTTGTTGCTTTCAATAAAATATTGTTGAAAATATGTTGCTGTTGCTTTTCACAACTTGTTTATTTTGTTTCATAAAATATATTGCTGTTGCTTTAATAACCTAGTATGTTGCTGTTGCTGTTTATTTTGTTGTATTTTTCTATATTATGTTTATGTTTATAATTCATATTGATTATTTTATTTTGTTTTTGTAGAAATTGCACCAACCGGAGAAGATGATGATGAGTCTGGTGTTGATTCAGATTAAGTATGGTGGTTGTTTTGGTTTTTATTTGGTTTAAAGTGGCTGTTTCGATTTTTAGTATGTTTAAAGTGTGTTTGTTTTTGTTGTTTGTTAGATATTTTTAATTGTTTTTATTTTATATTTAATTGTTGGGACAAGTTGAATTTGTATTAAATTTAGATGTCATATACTCTTGTTATTCTAGTTTATTGATGGTTTTAAATTTCATTTTATGGTGATTTAAATTCTGATTATTAGGTTTAAGAAAATCGAAAAAACCGACCGAACCAAACCGCTGTTAGTTCGGTTCGGTTCGATTTTGTTGTCTAGAAAATAACAAACCGAACGGTTGGCATCATTGTAGAACCGAACAGGTCGGTTCGGTTGGTTTTCGGTCCAAAACCGAACCAAATCGAACTGATTACACCCCTAACAACCTTCTCTGATCCGCGCCTAACAGGTGGGACGCCAACGACCCACAACGCTTGTTCCCTTATTTCACCTCCAACTAGGGCCATTCAACGCCGCCCATGATATAGCCTCCGCTTCCGACACCTTGATAGAAGAATCCACGCAAATCACCTTCTTCAATCAATGCCTAACAGGTGCCACGCCAACGACCCATAACGATTGTCCCAGATTTAACATCTGTAGACGACCGTCGGGTACAAAAGGAGGTCAAGAGCCTTCAACATCGACTACTTAATCTGACTCACTACACCACTCTTCGACTAAGTTTCGTGTTTACACCACTCTTCGACTAAGTTTCGTGTTTAAAGTTAAAACCCTAATTGTACTTTTCAAATTTCTTTTATTTTTTTTAATAAATTTTTCTCCAAACAGAAATTTCAATTTCATAATTTTGTCATTCGTTAATATTACCAACTATTATTATTTTTATTATAGTTAGTAAATTCACTTGGTCATAATACTGATCAACCACAAATTTTTACTGCACGTGTCCACAAAAAATACAGCACACATTATATAGTCACTTTAATCTCCTTAACTTCTTGGTCACT
>NC_029794.2:112338544-112339263 GCF_000816755.2 Arachis ipaensis | reverse complement strand
AAATCAAGTATTTTTTTTAAATTTTTTAAAAAATTGAAAAAATTCTTCTTGCTATATGCGAATCGCTTTTGGAATAATTAAAAAAAGAGAAAAGGATAAATAGGTCCCTGACCTTTTGTTTCGCGGACATTTTCGTTCCTGACCATTAAAAAATACTTTTAAGTCCCTGACCTTCACAAAACTTGGACGGATCAATCCCTGACGGAGGCATTTGGACGGATCAGTTCTTGACAGAGGCATTTGGACGGAAGTACTGATCCGTCCAAGTTTTGTGAAGGTCAGGGACTTAAAAGTATTTTTCAATGGTCAGGGACAAAAATGTCCGTGAGACAAAAGATCAGGGACCTATTTGTCTTTTTCTCTTAAAAAAAAATTCTCATCCATTGCCAAGAAGGATAAACCCACCTGTTTATATCTAAAATTTAACGCGACACATTTTCATCTTTTAGAATAATATTTAAAAAAAAAATCATATCCAAATTTTTTGACCTTTTTTTTAGGCCAAATTTATCTTCTTTTTTTTTTGACAGGTAATGCTTATCTAAAAAGCTTTTATACATCAAATAAGGATGTTTTGGGTGAATTGGTTTGAATTTGTGGTAAAATGAGAATCGAACCAATTAAATTATAATTAATTTGGATTGGTTTATTTTTATATTTTTGTCTGTGTATCCAACCAAATTAAACTGAGTAAGAATGGATTAGTTTGATTAAGGTAA
>NC_029794.2:112319277-112338400 GCF_000816755.2 Arachis ipaensis | reverse complement strand
ATTAAGTATAAAAATATAATATAATATAATATTATTAATTTTATTTTAAAATATATATTTTAATTGTAAAATATAATGTTAGACCAGATTAAATGACACAGTGTAATTCAAAACCGATCCAAAAAATTGCCGCATAGAAATTACAAAATCTAAATCCAGTAAAATATGTCTTGATTTTGGAAGGCTAACACCAAACTTTTCAATGCCTTTCCACCGCCTCAATAGGAAAACGGAAAACCGCGTGAATCAACGGGACTATTTTTTTAATCGCATCATAACCGTCCATTCTCTCACCACCGACTTAATCATAACCGTCCATTCTCACCCATCCCTTCGTATATAAAGTTATAAACACTTGCGTTTTCTAAATTCTCCTCATACTGCATTGTAGGTTATTTTGAATTTTGAATGCGTTGGTGCAGTGGTTTCAGTTTCGACTCTTTTCTCTTTTTAGCTAATGCTACTCTTCCTCTCTTTTTGTGAATATTTGCTTTAGTCTTCTCCGTGTTGGTGTTGTTCTCTTATGTTTCCGATTTCAAGATTTCATCCATGATTTAGAAGATTTGATAGGCTTTTACTGTGAACTGTGATCTGATTCCGTTTATGCAACTGTATTCGGATTTGTGGATTATTGATTTGCCTCAGGGAGAAGAGAACTACGTGATGAATATATGAACGGAGTGTTATTCTTGTTTGCTGGATTGGAATTATGATTTCCTCTACTTAAGTGTGGCGAATTTTTTTGGATGATCTGTTAGTTGAATTGAAGATATTTTCCCATCTGGAAGTTTGGTTGGGCTCTTCTAATTTGTGATCTGTTCTGTTACGGTACTGTGTTGTTGAACATGACCTCCTTTTTTTCACGGAACTGTTTTCCTGATTGTTCAGGTGAGATCTCGATTGTGAACGTTTCCTTTTTGTCGGTGATTGGAGGATGATTCTGCTTCTTCCTAGATCCGGAGAAACTGAGAACTCTCGTTACCCTATCCTTTTATGAAACTTCTCCTATTCTTCAACTATTGATCTTATGTATAGAGATTTACCTACGGTTCTGCTTGTCGAACATGGCTTTTCTTTTACGGGACTGTTTTTCTGATTATTCAGGCGCGATTTAGATTGTGAACGCTTGCTTTCTGTTGGTGATTGGAGGATGAATTCTGCTTTTGCCTAGATCCGAAGAAACCGAGAACACTACCCTTGCTCCCCCCTAAAACTTCTATTCTTCGACTGTTCTTATCATTATTATTGTAGAGGGATTTAGCTTCGGTTTTGCTTTGTTTGCAGTGTATTTTGGGAGGTTGGAGATTTATAGATCGGATATATTGGAAAGAATTTTCTGCAATTTTCGACATGGACGATTAGATATCTAATTCCTTAAAACAGAACAGATTCTCTACTTTTACCCTTTTTTAAATTCAATTATAAATCATGCATGTGAATTAAAATGTGAATCTATATTCTATGCAGCGGTGTCCATCTTGAAGCGTGGTTGTTTTGAGTGCGACACATACAGAGGATAGAGATCAAGAACAGTTTTTCTAAACTTTCTTTCCCTGCATTTTTTTCCCAACTTACTTGTGGCAGCATTGTGAGTTAAATCTGGATGTGTTTCCTATGCAGTGTTGTCTGATCTTGTTACCGCGGGTGTTGAGTGCATCCTGGTCGATATGTTTCTTGCACTTGCCTGGTTCATTTGTTTAAGTTTTGCTTCCTTTTTTTTTTTATTTAAATTATTGGCTGCTTTGGTTCTTTGTTGTTTCCTCCATAATTCTGTCTCTTGGAAATCGGTTTATGTTTCTCTTTTTTGCCTTAGGAGCCAATTGAAGGATATGGGATTGCACTTAGGCGATGTGTCCAAGATTCCGAAATTGATAATTCCCTCCTAACATGTGCACCAATTTTTTTTAGTATTAAATAATAGTTCGATTACGGAGTTTTCTTGTTAATGTCCTGCAATGCTTTAAATTGGTTACAGAAATCTGGAATCATGGATAGAAGATGTATGGCAGGAAGGCTCAAAATAATACAGGCTCATAATCTGATTAACTTTTCTTTTTTAACTATATTGCGTTAATGGTCGTGCAAAATTAAATCTGAACTTGTTCTCTTGCAGTGTTTTTGTTTTGGTCAAGTAATGTTGTGTAGCTGGTGACTTTGTACCTGGAGTTTGGACGCACTGGATCTGTTGTCTCTTGGTTTTTTATTTTTTTGCTAGCTCATATGCATAAGTAATCCAGATATCAATTGAATTTCGTCTGTTCATTTGCAGTGTTGTCTTCCAATCATACTTTTGGCAACGGCATTCATGTACAATGGTGACTTCTAACTGGCTTTAGTGTTCTCTGTGTCTGTTCCTGTGCATTTCATTTCTTTGATGTTCTTCATATTGCTTGGGGGGGAGTGTTCTTTGATCTGTTTTTCCTGTGAATTTCTATCTAGTTTATAGAACTATTCTTGGATTTGTGGATTTTGGATTTACTTAGCTGCTGATCAAGATGCTTCTTTCTGGATTCGATAATTTTGGGAATGGTTATAGTTTCACACAGTTTCACAGGGAAAAGAACTAGGCAATGAACATATGGACAGGGTGCTATTCTTGTTTGCTGGATTGGAATTTGTGATTTTCTCTCTTCAGGTGTAGCGAATTATGTGGATGATGTGTTGGCTTCATTTAAGATCTTTCCTGACCTGGAAGTTTGGTTGAGCTTTTCTAATTTGATGATCTGGTTCAGGGATAGTTGTGTTGTTTGAACATGGCTTTTCTTTCATGCAGCTGTTCTGTTGATTGTTAAGGCAACATTATCTGGATTATGAATGCTCGCTTTTTTGTTGGTGTTTGGAGGATGAATTCACTTTTGCCCAGATCTGAAGAAACTGAGAACTCTCTGAATCCTTGCTTTTTCTGAAAATTCTATGCAGCTGTTCTGTTCTGTTGATTGTTAAGGCGACATTATCTGGATTATGAATGCTCGCTTTTTGTTGGTGTTTGGAGGATGAATTCTACTTTTGCCCAGATCTGAAGAAACTGAGAACTCTCTGAATCCTTGCTTTTTTCTAAAATTTCTCCTATTCTGTACTATTCTTATTCCTAGAGAGATTTAGGTTTGCTTGTTTTTGCTTGGTTTGCAGTGTATTTGCCTATTTGGGAGATTGGGGATTATAGATCGGAGATATTGGAAAGAATATTTCGCAAGACCCGAGGACCATATATCTAATTCCATAAAAGCAATCTGATTCTCTATGCATTTTATTTCCTTGATCATTTAACTAAATATTTTAAAGCTTGCATTGTGAATTAAAACGTAGTTTATTTTCTATGCAGCATTGTAGCCTGGTTGTTGAGCACGATGCATACAGTGGATGGAATCTAGTTTCCTAAAACAGTTTTTCGAAACTCTTCTTTCCTTTTTGTTCATTCCAACCTACTGTGCTAGCAGCATTTGAATTAAATGTCGTTGGTTTCCCGTGCAGTGTTGTCCGATCATGGGTGTAGAGTGCATCCTGGTGATATGCTTTTGCACTTGCCTGGTTCATTTGTTTGATTTTTGCTTTTTTTAATTTTAAATTTGCTACTTTGTGTTGTTTCCTTCGTTATTCTCTCGTGGTTGGAAATCGGTTTTTGTTTCTCTTTTCCTTAGGAACCAATTGAAGGGTATGGGATTGCACCGAGAGTTCAAGATTCTGAGATTGATATGTCCTTGTTATATTATTCTTTTTTCTTTCTATCCCCTAAATATTATAAAAATAACTTGATTATATAGTTGTTTCACGTTGTTTTATGACCTCCAATGCTTTTCATTGGTGTGGAAAAGAAGATATGATTTGGGAAAAAAGCTCTGCAAAAATAATACAGGCTCATGATCTAGATTAAACTTGTCTTCTCTACTGAATTTTTCTTCCATATTTATTTTTTAGCATTAATGGTTCGTGTAAAGTTCAATTTCAACCTGTTTTCTTGCAGTGTTACGATCGTTAACATTGTCCGTGTAATCGAGATAGATGTGGAGTTGGTGACTTCTAGCTGGAGTTTGAATGCCCTGGATCTTTCCTTTTGTCTCTCTTATTTTCTTTCCATGTATTTAGTATGAACATGTCAATTCCTGTTCCTTTGCAGTGTTGTCTTCCAATCGATACTTTTGACTACCATATTCATTCATATGGTGACTTCTACCTCGGTATAGCTGTTTGTGTTTTGTTCATGATTTTGACTGATAGTTTTGAGAATGATGATAGGCCCAACCTGTTGTTCCCTCATCCTAGTAGTTGACACACTTTCAAGATAGGACCGTAGGCGTTTAATGAGCACTTATTTGTCGTCGTTGACCATATATGCTGACTGTATCATATATAATCACTTTTGCTTTTTATCGCTTTTTATTTTTGGCCGAGCACATAAAAGTTATTGGATTCGGTAACACGAATTGTATAGTTGTTTATGCTTCCAGTTATCTCTGAGCAGAATCACACGGTGTATCGGTTGTGGGGGGTTATCAGTTCTCAGTCTCACTAATAAGGATAAGAGGATTTGACTTTAGTTCTTCTTTTTTGGTGTTGTGTTTTCTTTGGTTGAGGTATTGGAATTGAATTGTGAACATGCTTTTGTGCAGTTGAACGACTTAGTGTATTGGAGATTAACTTTGGGGGTTCAGGAGCAAGATTTTGTCTACACATAGTTTTCCCAACTCAACTTTGCCATTTGTTCTCAGGTGTTTTTGTTTGATCTGGTCTTCCATCAGTTTGACAAGCTGTTTCTTTCATTTATTTTCAGCTTTCTGCATACGCGTTTGCCATAATTGGTCACACTACCCGTAATTGGAGAATTTTGCTTGAACGCTGTGAGGGGGCTGAATTATGTTAAAACTGTTGTAGATTGTTGTGCTGGCCTTAAACTGTTCTTGCATGCGAAGTATTGAAGGATTTTCTGTTATTAGCTTTTAACGTGTCTTGATTTTACTTAACTACTAAGGGAAACTGTAACCATGATGTCTTTGATTTCACTTTCTATTGGGCAAATTGCAACTATGATTTTGTTTTTTGTGCATAACTAGAAACTTCTTTTCTGTTCATCTCTTTCAATCTTCCATGTTGAGTAACCATGTGTTTGGCAGCATCTGGAAATTGTAAGTTGAGTTTGAAATATTGAAGGACCTCTTCTTGGATGGTTTAACCAGGATTTTGCACCTAAATGGGTGACTTCTGAATGGTTTTCAAATTTTCGTCCTATAGTTTTTAAAGCTTCTCCTTGTCTGGATTTTCAACTTAATCTTGTCTTTTGTTCTACGTACGCATAACTGGTGACTGGTTTTTCTGGATCTTCACCTTAATCTCTCTTGTTTCTCTACAGTTCAGTGTCTTATGTTTGGCAGGAGCTAGGATTTGCAATTGGACTTTCTATGGGTTTCAAGTCTTCAACCTAAACATCACTTTGGCGTACTGAAGGATTTAAGCATAATTTTGACTGGTTTTTAAAGCTGCTGCTTCTTTGTTTGGATTTTCAAAATTTTTCTCTTCCGTTTGGCAGTATAAGGGATTTGTAATTGGACTTTGGGTGTTAAGGACGTAAGTATAACTGATGATTTTTAACTGGTTATTAATTTTTTTTTTGTGGATTTTCACCATGATCCCTTCCATTCTTCTATGGTTCAGTGTCTTATGTTTGGCAGGAACTGGGGTTCAATTTGGAGTATCGAAGGATTTAAAGTATAACCGGGACTGATTTTTAAAGCTTCTTTGTTTGGATCTTCAACTTAATTTTTCTTCTCCGTTTTTCTACATTTGGCTTTCATATTCAGCAGGTTTAGGGATTTGTAATTGAATTGGAATTTTCCTCTTCCGTTGTTATATGTTTGGCCAATATATTCAGCAGGTTTAGGTGTTGAAGGATCCAAGTGTAACTGGTTACTTCTAGAAAATACCTCTAAAATTCATAATATAAGTTAGCACGGTAAGCAACTGAAGTTTGAAATGGAAATGATGCTCCTATTCATCTATATTAATTTTCCTCCTCGGGGGACTTGATTGCCTCTTAACTTTGAATGCAATTTTGTTGTAGCCTCGGGTGAATTTTGGTGAGGGAATCTTTTACTAGGGATTTGGATATTACCGTGGTAGCAAAGGGTTTAGGAACTTTTTGTTATTTTAATTCATGATGAATTACGAAGGTTTTTTAATTGAGGTTTACTATCATTTTGCGAACTTGCTTTTGTGCAGTTCGCGGATCCCCTTTTTGGCTGATTTCTATCTTGGGGGAACGAAGATCACAATGGCATTCAGGAGTTGGTAGCTGTTTCTGAAATCTGAACTTTTCTGATATGCCTTTTGTATTTTCTCATTTGGGAGAATTGTGGACCAACTTCTGTGCTGTTCGAGCGAGTGCTCCGGTATGCGGAGAGAAGGGTATTCAAGGAAAGGTTGGGGTGATTGGTGATTCTACAGCAGTTATGGTGGTTTTATTTTTTTGGACGCACGATAATTGGTTTTAATTCTTTGATTCTCGTCTCTCGTCTCGCATCTATATTGTTATTTGATATCTGTAGGCTGGTGTGGTGAAGATACTTTCAATCTGCAAATGTAGTGGTTGCTGTAGGATGCCATGGTTCAAGTGCATCCCTCATCTTCTCTCTAGCAGAAGCAGTAAAAGCAGAACGATGTTTTTAAGATCTGCATTTTCCGCTCACGTGTTTCGTCTTGGAAAGCTGTTTCATATTTTTCGTGGATTTGTTTATGAAATTTGTTTTACTGGCCCTTGTAAATAGCGCTTCTGTGTGTTTATTCTTAACTTCTGACACACTACAGAATGGTTGGTCCTATTGGGCGGTTGTTCCAGGTCAACTTCTATGCCTTTGAAGTAGCATTCTTGTGCAGTTATCTCTCGCAGCTTTGCAGTAAATTTTATGTATATCTTCTATTCCAATGATTTTTTGGCATTTGGATTTCTAGATCTGGATGTTTGGTAGTGTCGCCATGCAGTTATGTGATCTAGGCCATTTTTATATGTTCCTGATGGTTTCTTTTACGGGGTGTGCGCTAGTTGATATGCATTGTTTGACTGAATGGGTACTAGGATGGTATTTCGGTGGCTCTGATCAGTGCTAAAATAAATGCTGCAATGTACGTGTTGTGTTGGTTCCAACAGTATACGACTGGTAGGCGGGTGGTGTTGAATTTTATGCGTTTGTTGTTCAACTATTGTTATCCTCATTTTGGGAGGATATCAATTAACTCTAGTTTTAATTCGTTCTTTCTGGAATGCTTGGTGACCTTTTGAAGGTGGATTTTGCAATAACTGATGCGACATTATCGAAGATTATTGATGGTTCAGTTCTGTTGCTTAGCTGCTTTGGTGTATGTGTTCGCATAACTCCATTATTTTATCGTCCTCGTGTATATGCATGCTGATCTATTCAAACGGTATATATTCTTGCACGCTGAACTTGAAATCTGCTGTTTTGACCTGAGTTGCTATTTGGATCATGTTCTTACCTAATAAAATGCGTCCGAGTTATTGCTTTACATTGCTTCTTATTCCAATGTTTTCAAGTAGAGTGGATATATGTTGTGTTCGTGTGTATAGGATGTTTCACGTATTTAATCGGAGCGGCATCATGGAGGAAGATTTGCCTACAACCCTAACCGTTTTTTCTTTTCTGTTTTCACCGTGTATTTCAAAGATTGTACTGTGGATTCTATATTTTTTATAGTGGAATGCTGTTATTATTGTTCCCGTGGATGTAGGTCATTTGACCGAACCACGTAAATTCCCTGGTCTCAACAGGCGATGATCGTAAATCGGAATTGAGATTCCAAAAATGCAAAGTGCAGTAGCAAACTGATACTGGTGTAAAGTCAGTTTAGTAAATTAAAACTAAGTTTAATAACCGCTGAACAATAACCCAATGGTAAGATATATATTGAATTTGCGAAGTAGGCTAAATCATTAATTTTTTTCCAAAAATGTTAAGTTTATCCTCGTTCAGTTCCTGCTGTCGGAACCACTATCTATCACCTTCCAATTCCACTTCATCTCTCGTCCCTATATCATCACTACCAGCAATAATATTACTAAAGACAAATATCAAAATTAGAATAATAATATTAACAACAATATTAGAGATAACTCAAAATCAGAATAGAAAGAGAAGATTAGAGAAGGGGAATGGATCCTCTCAATTTTGAGAGTGTAAAGTGTGATTTTTAATTTTTTATTGTTCTTTTTCTCATATTTATTTTTAGTTTCATTTATGAAATTAATGGTGAAAGATCACACTTGACTCTCTCAATTGTTAAAAAAAATTGAAAGGATTTATTTCCGAAGAGAAGAAAGGAAAGGAAATGGCACGGCAGTGGATGCTGGTGTCATTATTGCTGGATAAAGAGGAGGATACTGCCCACGCATATAGTTTAAAAAATTGGATTGGGCTGGTTTGGTCAACCAAAAATTCAGTTAATCGAGTCTCTAATCAGTCCGGTCCAATCAAAAAATCGTTCAAGGTCAAGAACCTGTAAGAATTGGTTAAGTCGGTAAAAATTGGTCAAAATTGATAAAATTTGGTGAAAAATCGGTTCAATTGAACCGTTTAAAAAAAATTCTAAAATTGATGAAAATGTAATTTGAACCTAGAAAAATCTTGTACTACATATTCTCTTTGTTACTAAGTCATATTTCTTATTATTTCATATACTAATTATTGATTATATAGTCAAATTCTTTGTGTATATTGTATAGAAGATATGAATATATTATATATTATTACAATTTTTTTATGTATTGCTTTATTTTTTCGTATTTGTTTGTGTTGTTTAATTTTTGGCAATGATTCGATTCGTTTTAAAAATAAATATATGTCAATTGTGTACTAATTTGATTACAGGCTTAATAATTATTACTTAAGTTTTAGAAAAACAAGTTAGTAGTGCTTAGTTTTCAGTATGATCATGGCGTGTTGAAAATCGGGTCGTTACAATTTGGTATTAGAGCAGTTCTTTTAGAAAAATGGATTGAATTATATTTCATTGTATACTCTGAGTTGTGTCTCGTGCATTTAGAATATCTTTGTGATATGAATTACATGACTGTTGCTATATATTTATTTCAGAGACCATTCACACTTTACCTAAAATATTCAGACTGATTACTTTAATATGGAATGTTGGGTGTGAACAGGATCTTAATGGCTGCACGAGGACGAGGATGCAGTAGGTGAGGTGAGAATTCAGGAAATATTTCGAGGAGCGGCGCGGATGCTGTTATAGCTGTCGTAAACACCATGGCTGATGCTGTGCACGAAACGGTGACTGTTACTACCCGAGCAATTGACTGTTTAGGGGAGAGGAATGGTGAATGTAATGGTGAGTGGAATGAAGATAGCAACGGTAATGAGGATACCGGGGATCACAGTTTTTCTGAAGGTGAATCCGCTTAAATTTAAGAGAACGCTTGTTGCGACTGAAGTTGACAATTGGTTCCGACTTCCGTGGTATCGAGAATAGTTGTTGCGAGTGCAACATGTGGCAGAAGGACAACATGTGGATTTTGCGACATATATGCTAAAAGGAGAAGTTGAGCGATGGTGGCATGGAGTACAACGGTTGCTACGACAGAATGCTGGAGAGATTTCTTGGGATACTTTTAAGGAAGAATTCTACAAGAAGTACTTTTCTAGATCAGTTCATGATGCCAAGGAGATGGAATTGATGCAGTTGAGATAGGGGAATATGTCCGTGGTAGAGTACACTCGAAGGTTTGAAGATCTGTGCCGATTCTCTAAGATCTGTCAAAGAATTCCAGATGATTTTGAAGAATGGAAGTGTTTGAAGTTTGAAGGCGTATTTCGTGACGAGCTGATGCATTCGCTGATTCCACTGAAAATGCAAAATTTTGCAGAGCTAGAAGAGTCAATTGATGGAAGATTGCGAGAAGAAGATGGCAATATAAAAAATGAGTCGTCCAAGTTTATCACTAAGAAATTTCAACAATTTCAATCGGTATGCGCAACGAAGAATGAATTTTAAGGCACCTGGAGCACCTGTGCAAGAGAATCAGCAAGCTAGGAACATTTCTATTTGCTCTATTATTGAAAATGGCAATAGGTTAAGACATAATGCTGACAAACGACCTCAGCATGTCCAAGTGGACATGTCGTATAAGCAGTGTGGGAAGAATCATCCTGGTAGGCCTTGACAATTTGGAACGACTATCCGTTATAACTGCGGGTAACTAGGACACATGGTGAGAAATTGTCCAAAGAAGTTTGTTCAAGAACCAGTTAGGGCCCAACAACAAGGACGAGTATTTGCTATGATTGCTGATGATACTGTATATTTGAACTCCCTAATCTAAGGTTAGTGTTATATCAAGACTCGCTTCTTAACTGTATTGTACAATTCAGATGCATCACATTCTTTTGTTTCTTTAACTGTTGCACGTGAGTTGGGATTAAATTTTTTGAAACTAAATTTTGATTTAATTGTTCATACACCCACATGCCAAAATGCTTTGACTAGCCTAGTATGCCGACAAGTAGAATTTGTTATAGACGACAGAACTTTTGCACATGACCTAGTTTGCTTGCCTTTACATGGTTTAGATATTATTTTAGGATTGGATTGGTTATTCAAGAACCATGTTTTTCTGGACTATTTTGAGAAGAATGTTATCATTTTGTCTGAAAATGTACCTACTGGACCAGTGTTATCCCATACTTTATATTTAAATTCTGTAAAAATTACCTGTAATGGGAGTAAGTGTGAGGGGTACATTCTGTTAATGGCTAGCTCAAACGACAATGGATAAAGTCTGAAATGGATCCAAATGGTGAAGGAATTTCTCGACGTTTTTTCTAAAGACATACCAGAGTTTTTTCCTCAGCGAGAGATAGATTTCGGCATTGACTTGATACCTGGAGTTGGACTGATCTCGATAGCATCTTATTGAATGTCACCATTGGAGCTAGCAGAACTGAAGAAGCAATTAGATGAGCTACATGGGAAGAAGTTTATTCGTCCAAGTGTGTCACTGTGGGAGCTCTAGTACTGTTGGTAAAGAAGAAGGATGGAGGAATGAGGTTGTGCGTGGATTATCGACAGTTGACTAAGGTCACTATCAAAAATAAGTATCCACTTCCTTGGATTGGGGAAGAAGACAAAGTCAAATGTGCTCTACTGTTTAGAATCGGTATCCTTACCAAGCTCAAGTTTTGGAAGCTTTACTCTTATATAAAATGGTAAACGGACCAGCAATTGAATTAAGGAGAATGAGCACACTATTTGGATCTTTATAGCTTTCTAACTATACCTTCTTCTCCTTCATAGTTTAACATTAAAATTTTCTATTCTTTAAATTTATCTTTCTTTGTTTCAATCAATGAAAAAAGGCAAATATATGAGGTATCCGTAAAAATCATTGAGAGAAAAGGTAAAGAGAATAAGCTTGGAGAAAAGCTAGAAATTATATTAATCTCTTTTATTATCACTTCTGTTTTGTATTTATGAATATGAGAGGTTTCTCTTGCTATGTTGGATGAGCACTTAGTGGTGAGAGTTTAGCGAGTGAACTTAGCCAAATCAAGCTTGGTTAGAAGTTTGGTTTGTCCCTGATAGGATTAGGTAGAATCCTTAGGAATTAGTATTTGTAAATCTTTGATAAAGATAGTGAAAATTTCACCACCGTTGTGGTAAAGACTGAATATAGGCCACATTGTACATGGTTGAACCAGGATATATGGCTGGGTTATTTTTTTTTTCTCTGCTCTTTTTGTTTTGCTAGTTATAAGACAAAATGAAATTATCTCCTACTTAATCAACTTCACAGAAGTCATAGCATCATAGAGTGTTAACTTCTCATCATTGTTCTGTTCCTTATTCATTCGATGAGTGACAAAATAAATGTCACCTGCATAATTAATGTTGCAGATTCTACAGTAACTTTATCTTAAATACTGGTTAAAAGTATACAAGATTAAAAGATATTATAGATTCAACCTTCTCTTATCTAAGATATTGAGAACTTGTATATTTAAATTAATTATAATTGTTTGACTTAATAAAATAAGTTAAATAAATAAAAATATCTTATAAAAATGCCATATAAAAATTATAATATTTTAAAAACTATTAATTAAACTACATAAAAAAATTAACGTAAATTAAAATAAAATTAATTCATTTATTCTATTCAAATCAAATAATTAACGTAATTAATTTTTTGTCGATCAAATAAAATAAATAATTAATTATAATACTTTTAAAAATTATTAATCAAAATTCATAAGTAAAATATTAATATAAATTAAAACAAAATTAATTTATTTGTTTCAGTAAAATCAAAATAATTAATATAATTGATTAGTTATGGTGAATGTAGTTAAACAAAATATTAAATGAATTAAATAAAATAAATTAAAAAAAACTTTTAAAAATATACCATGTTAGTTATACTATTAATCGAAGAAATTCGATTTTAATAATATATAATAGATTAAGGATGTCAACGTATATTTCTTTGAAAGATTTTAATATATGAAAATGATATTCTTAATATATGTTCTTCTAAGAAAAAAGGTCAATAATATCTGTTTAATATACTAAAATTGGATTTTTTTCTTACTTAATAAAAGTGAGGTGTTAATTTTTCATGAATTTTTTTCTTCCAAATAAAAATACTATTTTTTCTTTTAAATTTATTTAAAAAAAATATCTTTATTATAATTATATAAAATCAATATTTAATGCATTATTAAACTAATTATCAATCGAGAATATTTTTATTCATTTTAATTATATTGATACAATTCTAATTTTTATTCATTATGCAATCATTTTAGAGAAAGTCTAGCGACCAGCACTTTTAATTTTATTAGTAGCAAGTTGTTATGTTAATGGTGATCCATTTATAATAATAATAATAATAATAATAATAATAATAATAATAATAATAATAATACTAAAACAATTGCCAAACATTATCTACCTAACTTCAATTAGTTAACAAATTTAATTTTAGTTGTTATGTTTTATTTTTTACATAATTATATTAATTGTCAATCATTATACATCAAATTAGCATTTAATACATAATTATGTTAATATGTTAATTGTCAATAATTTTTTTATAATTATACTTCAAATCAGCATTTAATACATAATTATGTTAATTGTCAATAATTTTAATTTTCAATTACTGTAATATAATTTTAAATTAATCGTAATTTCTGGCAGGTTGATATTGATATCTACCTTAAAAAATTAAAACAAAAATCTATGATTCTAATCATGATAAAAATGTATATGATATGATAATGACTTATTCAATCACAGCAAATATATGATGTATGATGTAAATAATAAAAAATTAACTTAATAATAACTAATTTATATAATTATTTTTGTTCTAATAAAGGTTATATATAGTATTTTTTTGTAGTTCATGAGTTTTTCTTACTCCAACTTATTCTTTTCGTGTAATATTCTAGTGCGATTGTTTTTTACCGCAATCATTTACAATGTACCACATCCATCAAATATCATCTCAAGTTGTATTCACTGATTTGGGTTCTAATTACAGCGTCCAACAAAGGGGCAGTAAATTCTATTTTACCGAAAAATGATTAGATCTACCCATATATTATGACCAACCTAATGGAATGTAAATAAAGTTAGTTTTCATTGAAGGAGCTTGATTTTTGATTGAGGAATTGTTTCCACAGAGCTTTGTAGGCCAAGTTCAAGTTCCATCCCCTCCATATTTTTTCTACGTCTACCTGAAAATCTTTGAAGTGGAGCACATAATGAGATTGAATTTCCTCAATTTAAGTTCAGTTTTGATAAATTCATGTCAAACTCGGAGATGCAATTTCAATGATTGGTAATATATTCAAATTTTCTTATTTTATGCTTTTCGTAATTAACATAATTTTATAACATATCTATGTTTTTTTAGAAATTACTGGCCTTATTTTGCATCAATGCAATGCCATTGAGCGGAATAAATGTCAGTTTAGTTTTTTGGTATGACACTCCTATACCTTATTGCATTGTAGGGATAGCGGATAATGAAACTTATTTAATAAGAGAATGGTCTGGATTTGAACGAATTCTAAATGTTCGAATTTATGATGTTTTAATTGGTTGTCATTACGAGAATAACTCTGATCTATACATGTCTAAGGACTAGAATAGATTAAATATTATTTATTCATATGCAAAATTTTTTATCTTTTTTATGATATATTACTACTTATTTCTCTTAATTCTCGCTTTTAGAAATGAGGAAAAAATAAGGTGCACACTGTAGGATTAATTTGCAACCCAATTACTTAATTATCTACGTGATCACCAAACAACTGAATACATATTTATTTTCTAATTTGCAAAATTTAACAAATACATTGGTAAGCATATTGGTTTAACTTTTTATTTAATATATTTATTTATGTTATATCTTGAATCATATTATATCTATTTTACGTATATATCTTTTTAAAAAATACTTTTAGTATTAGCACATGGTATATTAAATAAATATTTTAAAATTAACTGTAACATATGATAAAAATAAAAATTAAACTAAATAGATATTACAAATACAAACTCAAGCACAACCCATTTAACCCAGCTCCAAACACAATCACAACAAAGAACTTACTAACCAATCTATTTAACTACCTCACCTACTTTTATAGATCTACCTAGCAATTTCCCTCTTTCTCTTACTAGGATCATAAATCTCATCATAATTGGGGTCTAATTGCTATTTGTTACAACCAATCTCACAAACAACCCTAAATCCAAATAAGTGAACAAACCTAGCGGCTATTCAATGACATAAAGAACAAACCCGTCGCGCCGCCACGTGCTCGCTATTAGAGTAGATTAATAAAAACGATTAATAACTATATTAGAGTTGATACACTTAATACCAGATTAAGAAAAAACAAACAACGCAAAACATGTTACTTTTTTATTAATCTAATGATTATAATTCAAATCAATTTTAACAAAACAACTTAAAATTATAATTTCAATTTTATCAGGTGCATAACACGATTATTGTAACACCCTACCACACAGAGTCTTATGCTTAAGTCATAAAACAGAAGTGGCGAGATATTACGACATCTAAAAATAAAATTTATTACGTATAGTAGTGTGAAAAGATTTGTAACTAGGAGCCTTTGAAGAAAAATGGGAGTAAATCAAAACCGTTAAATTAAAACGTGCAACACTCCGATCGATAACGTAAATAAAACAGATAAAGAGTAGGCTGATGCTAGGAGATATACAAAAGAGTGCCAAAATACATATATCAAGACTCGGGACTTGGCCTGTGAAGATAACCGGCCCGAGCATATAAGTAAATATATACATATATGTGAGGTAATCCCAAAAGAACCCAAAAGGTAATATACAAGACCTATTTCTCCAAAATAACCTCTAAGAGGAGATAATACAAAATACATATACAGTGGAGAATGTAAATATCTAAACAAGTATATAATAATCAAAATAAAATCACAAGATACAAGGATCTCCGCCAAAAGGAAGTCTCCAGCATGTCTCAGCGAGGAGCCTCACGTCCTGCATCCGAAAACCACAAAATTCGCATAGGTGAGAACCAGAGGTTCTCAGCATGGTAACAGTGGCTAAATATCTAACATGTAATGTCCTAGGAAAGCCGAAGGCAATCCTAGAACTTCCATATATAATCAAAGCGTATGAAATATAACTAAACCATGAGAATAAAAACAGGCGACTAACTTAAAAATCTTTAGACTAACTAAATATCCCCTTTCCAAATTCTGCAAACCTCCCAACCGCCAAAAGTGATTCAATATGCAAGCACAATTATATCAAGCAAAGAGATGCACAAGTAGGAAGCAAATAAGACAATTAGGCAATTAGCAAGTAATGATGCAGTCAATTAGGCAATCCAAACAAATCACATATAATGCGTATGATACATGCCTGTCCTAGTGGCTGATGAGTCTCATCTGTCGGTTATAAAGCCAACCCGACAAGTCCTGGTAGCTAACCATTGGACTGTCCCTCTGTCGTGCATCCCCAACTCGAGTTATTCTCAACATAAATCATAAATTCATATATATCCAACACCCTCATTGGTGTATGTCTACGGGGGCGAGCTCATCCGAAACTTTCATAGTGTCTGGCCATACTTACGACATAGGGTCAGCAGAGTATCGAGTCTCCACCTGGAGCACATGGTGGCTAGCCACTGCTTTCACCCAAGAAAACTCGTATCTCCGATAGGTGGAATGCAACAATCCCAATAATCATAATTAAGCATATATGCATATAAATCACGGCCATATATCAACATTCATCTCAGCTATCTGGCTTACAAATCATAATCTCATACCCAGCCATAATCATCATCACACACCGTCATTCGACTCATATTATACTTAGCCATTTGGCTCATATCATATACAGCACTCTACCATACCCCTCAACAACTCATATCATCATCTTTCATTATACTCATCATAATATCCCCTTTCTTCCTCCACAAGTTACCCTTTTTCCTAGCTTACTCTCATTCAATAGGCATTTTACATTAATTTAAGATTTAGAAGATGAAATTGGGGGTTTATAAGTATGAAATAACATCTCGGAAGGCTACAAGCTTGTTGGAAATGTGAAAGACTTAAAACAAATAGCTTTAGAAAAGAACCGGGTCGCGTGCGTACGCACAGGGGTGTGCGTGCGCACGCCTAGAAGCATTTTTAAACGTGTGTGCGCGCACATATCTGTGTGTATGCACAGCTCGCGAGACTCCCTTGGCCATGCGCGAGCATAGAGCGTGCTAGCGCTCCTAGCAGCAGCCCCGTTCCTGCGTGTGCGTACGCACAGGGCTGTGTATGCGCACAGGCTCAAAATTCCGCGGGGTGTGCGTGCGCACAGGGCTGTGTGTACGCACACAACCCATAAATCACAAATTCTGCAGAAGTTGTAGAATTAAGATTTTTTTGGCCCGAACTTCCAACGATCATATCTCCTTTCACAAAATTCAGATTTCAACCAAGTTTAAACCATTTTAAAGCTTATGAAATTATCTTTCAATTGATATAAAAACATCAAATTCCGAAAACAATAACTCAAGATATGATCCGTTAAGACTTGAAGTTCATCAAAATTCCATTTTCACCAAAACTCATAAACTCCCCATTTAAAAACATACACTTACCAAACTCATTCAAAAACCAGCCAAACTCAGTTTCAATACCAATACTTCCATCCACTCATTCAATTATCAACCCCCCCCCCAAATTGTCCTTCATTTAACTAAATCTCAATTCAACAAATTCCACATCATAATCAACATTTCATACTTCAATTTTCAATCAACATTCAAATTCACTAATTACCATATATTTTCACATGTCAATATCATACTCCAAAAACATGCTCATCAACAAGAGCTTCAACCTTTTCATCAACAAAGATATCAATCCATGTATCTATCTCAATCCAATTCATTCATCAAATATATCAACATATCACAACCTACCAAGTTCATGCATAACAACACAATTTACATCATTCATCAACTACCTCATTATTTCGAAATCCTATCCTAAGGCCACTAGTCGACGTTTTCACACCACATTACATTTTAGATACAGAAAACCAAAACTATACCTTGGTCGATTTTCGTTCCACTCGGAACACCTCTAATATCAACCTTCCAAGGTTTCCAAACTCCATCAACAGATTTTTCTAACACAAAGCTCCTTTCCAAATTTTCCAAAATCACCAATCAAGGACCAATGCACACATATATAATGTCTAAGCCATAATATCACATCAATACACAATAACTCAATACCCAACACCTCAAATTTAACATTTTCACTGGGGTTTGAAATTCCTTACCTTACCCAAGGATCAAGGGAGTAAGAACAAGCCTTCTCCTCAAGTTAATGTGATCCTATAACACAAAGGAACTCACAATTTCCACATTTTTGTCCAAGATTTTCGAAAATCAAAGCTGAGAGAACAGAGGTGAAACGTGGCTTACCTCAAGAATCTTGGTGTGGGTTTTGTAGAGCTCGACGCTGCGGTCGCGTGGCCGCAAACGATGCGTCAATTGGAGCTCCGGATCAAAAGTTATGATCAATGAAAGTTAGGAATGAATAGGAGCAAGGGTTTCACACTTTCCCCCTTCTCCAGTTCTCCTCTCTTTGTTTCAGCGTGTGTGGTGTTTAGGTGGGGGAGAAAGGGCTGTGCCCTTCATTTAATTGGGTATTGGACTGAACCAAGGGCCCAATATGGTCCAGCTGGTTCGATTCGGTCCGTTCGACTCAATTTTGAGCTGATTTTTTTAAAATTGGTATTAAAATTCTCGTTTTAAATTTCGTTTTCACATTAAACCATAAAAATCTCATTTTCTCATTTTTTATAATATATTTTAATTTATGAATTAATTAACCATTAATTAACCGGATTTTACAATTATTATACTGATTTTAAAAAAATTTAAAGACGTCCAATATCAGAATATCCAATATTTCAATAACAAATATGATTTTCTGATGTTACATATATCTTTAATGATTCATCCCCCATACCACATAGCATATATCTTTAATGATTCATCCTCCAAACCACATAAATAACCATTCAGAGGTGATTTTCAATATTGGAGATTTTATGTCCCTTCTCACATTTACTTTTATTTTTCAATTTTATTCTCGTTAATTTATTTCAAAGAATATTAGGAACTAATATTTTTACTTAAAAAATTAGTTAATATTGACACAAATTCAAAGTGAATAAAAAATATATTAGTTTATATATCGCACAATGCAATTAAGTTCTATATACTTAATTATGTCTTATTAATTATGATATTTTTCAAACCAAATTATGATTAATTTTAATTAGTTACAAATCTAAATATTTAATTAGATAATTTCACTATTACATGCATATCAGTTTTGACTATCATTTATCAAGATTTTAATATTATATATTTTTTGCATTCCTAAGTATCTCAAAATTAAATTTTTCAAAGAAATATAAAATTTTAATGAAAAAAATTACTAAAATAGTACCCAAAAATTTATATCACTTAAAAATAATTTTAAAAAATATTAACGACAAATTT
>NC_029794.2:112306801-112318544 GCF_000816755.2 Arachis ipaensis | reverse complement strand
TATATAATAGTTATTTTAGTAAAAACTTACTAAATTTTTATATTATTTTAATTAATTATTTATAATATGAAAAATATTCACTATTTTTTTAAATTTTGAATTGTTCATCAAATAAGTAAACTATGTTTAAATTATAAATCAAAAAAAACATAAAAATTCGAAAGATTTTTTTTAAACAGCAATTATAAAAAATTTTATAATATGTTTCAAAAACTTTTTTGGGGTGCTGAATCTTTGGGACCAAATTAGAAGTTAATTCTTTTAACGAAATAGTTCAGACTTCACGCACAAATCATCGTATATCACGTGTTTGAGATGACAAGGACAATAATTTGTTGTTCATGTTTTTTCTGCTTCAACAACAGAAACACTTGAAAACAACTTTGACCTCTTTCAGTTCTGTTTCACTCTCTCATTCTTCTCTTATTTTATCTTAATTTTTAATTATTTCTATAAAGAATTGATTGACACGTGGTCAAGTGAAGGCGTTCACTTCAGTTCAGTTTCTTCACACTCCTAAGCTCACTGCTCTCTTTTCTGTTTGGGGTGATCGCGTCGACAATGTTGCTTCTTCCCATTACCCCATTATTGTTGTACTTATAAAGGTCCAATCTTTTCTTGTTTTCACTGCCAAATTTTCTTCCTTTTTCATTTTTTCTTCAACATGGATTCATCAAACCAGAACCAACCTTGTCCCAACCGAACTTTTAATCACTTATACACAGAACCTTGTGCTGAGGAATCAGAATCAGGTTCACTCCCTTCCGAGACACCCCAGACCATGGACCCTAGAGGGTACCTCCTTTTCTTCTCTCTTTCTTGGGCTTAATTTTTTTCTTCTGTTTAATTAAATAGTTAATTTCATTCCTGTTTGTTTCGCCCTTTTTTTTATTCTGGTGTTTCATGTGTGGGTAATGCCGCAGAATGATCATAATTCATTAAAGTTTGAGTCTTTGTTGTTCCTTGCAATTTCTTTATTTTGGATGATGGTAATATAACCTTGCCTATATTTGTATTATTGTGGTTAATTGTTTTCCGTACAGGTATCAATTAGAAGTATTTGAAGTTGCAAAGAAGAGGAACACAATAGCAGTATTGGATACAGGTGCTGGTAAGACCTTAATAGCTGTGTTGCTTATGAAGAACATTGGTCAAGCTATCAGGTCCAGTGGCTCGAAAAAGTTGATTATTTTCTTAGCTCCAACCGTTCATCTTGTCAACCAGGCTTGTTCCCCGAGATTTTTCTCCCCTTTTATGGTTTTTCTTTTTTTCTCTCTTGGTTTGACTACAGTCGCAGGTTAAATTTATTTGCTGTTTTGTTTCCCCTTGCAGCAATATAAGAATATAAAAGATCTTACAGATTTTCAAGTTCAGGAGTATTATGGGGCAAAAGGAGTGGACGCATGGGATTTAAGTATCTGGGAGAAGGAAATTAGTGAAAATGAGGTATGTTTTTATGACATGCTCCTAATAATGCTACTTATGTTTGTCTTCCTTCAATCATGGTTGATTTCATTTTCATTAATTATTATGGTCTTTTTTGCTTTTGATGGCTTTGTTGGCAAAGATTAGTTATTTTTATATGAATTATCTGTATATGCTACTATAATTACTTAAAGAGTCTATGAATTTTTATATCAATGTGAATCTTTGAATGGCTTTTGGTGTGATCTCAAATCTAAGTGACATGTTTTACAAACAATTGGTTTGGTTAATTATGCTGATAAACTCATGAATATTCTTGGCCTAGCTCTATGGTTATTATAACCGTGATATTTGATGTTTAATAGGTACTGGTTATGACACCCCAGCTTCTTTTGGACGCTCTAAGAAAGGCTTTCTTGAAGATGGAATCAATATGCTTGATGATTATTGATGAGTGTCATCGAGCAACTGGTAACCATCCCTATGCAAAAGTAATGAAGGTGAGTTGTATTTCCTTCATCATACACTTTTTTCTCTTTTTGGCCGTTTTTGGTTGCTCTTTATTAGGTAATCAGAATATATTTACATATGATTTTATTGCCTGTGCTATGAAGGAATTCTATCACAAGGCTGATGAAAAGCCTAAAATTTTTGGAATGACAGCATCACCAGTAGGTAAAAAAGGTAACTTTTTTGTGTCCCTAACTATCCAGGTATACTGTTAGTAATTTCTTGATGTTGACTCATTATGTATTACATATTTGTTAGGTGTTTCCTCTTCTGTGGATTGTGAGGGTCAGATATCAGAACTGGAAAGTATCTTGGATTCTCGGGTATTAGTGATTTCTAGATTTTGACTCAATAATTTTT
The DNA here is from genome assembly GCF_000816755.2 of Arachis ipaensis. NCBI lineage: Eukaryota > Viridiplantae > Streptophyta > Magnoliopsida > Fabales > Fabaceae > Arachis > Arachis ipaensis. The sequence goes on along the minus strand of NC_029794.2, from coordinate 112,316,249 downwards.
TTCCATGAGTGCACATGACTAAGTATCTTTTCAACAAAAAAGGAAGTTTAATAGATTTTCATTTTTTATTTCTTAAGAGATATACTGTAGAAGATAGGACCGAGATGGAGGTATATATACCTTCTGCAAAAGAAAGTTGTAGATATTATGACCAGGCACAATTCCCTGATTTGAATTTGAAGCCAAAGATTGAAGACTTGTGGTCCAAGGTATTTTTGGTTCATGTTACATGTATATGACTATGTTCCCCCTCAATTAATCTTCCTACATTAATGGATACTGACAGAAGTTATTCTCTTTGGACAGTCTGGTGCATTGTTATCGGAATTACAAAGCTCAACTGATGGTAACTCTAAGGATGTGGAGAATAAATTAAATACGCTGCATAAGCGGATGTCCAATGAACTTGCAAGAGTCTTGTATTGCCTTGAAGATCTTGGCCTCCTATGTGCTTATGAGGTGCTTATCAAACACTGAAATTGTGTAAACTGTAAAGAAAGATTATGCCATAAAGGAAAAGAAAAATGGAACAATGTTCTCTTTCTTTTTTCTAACATTTTGTAAATGTACTAAGAGTCCTGTAATTGATGGTCCTAATCTTTTTAATGACTGATTCTCCGTAGCATATGGGAAATGTACAAATTTATGTACATTCATCAATCATTTCCATTGTTTCTTATATTTACTAATAAATCGTTAATATGTACGCAGGCTGTTAAAATATGGCATGAAAATTTCTCCAAAGTCGAAGGAGAGTGTGAAGTTTACCGAAAAGGTTTTAGTCAGTGCAAAGCATTCATTGACGTAGTCATGCAAATAGTTGAAGAATCCCTCCATCTTGGTATGCATTTTGATATAATTCATTTGCTTATGACAAACTCACTTTTATACTAATATAGTAATTGTATTGACATTGTTATACTAATAAGATTTTATATACTAATATACATTTTTCTGTTTTAGAATAAATAAATCCTCTAAAGAGCTCATTAGTTTCTCGTCCAGTCATTCTCTATGAAAAATGATATGTTACGTTTTGGACAGCATTCGAATAAATGATACCATGCAATATTTGTTTGTGCATTGCCATATATATGGTCTCTGCATCTAATCTTTAACTATTGTTGCTTCAGATGATAACAAGATTCCAGAGCTTGATCTTAATTTTTCAAAGGCAGTAGACCTGGGATACTTATCTCCCAAATTACTTGAACTTATTAAACTCTTCCAGTCATTTGGGTATGGAACAATGGATCCATTTTACTTGTCATATAATTAGTTTTCTTTTGCATTTAAGTTGTATCACCTATCTATCATAAAAATGTTGATAATCTATCATGCTTTATGTTTGCAGACATTCATGTGAGGTATTGTGCCTTGTTTTTGTCGAAAGAATCATCACAGCAAAGGTGATTGAAAGATTTATAAAGAAAGTTCCACAGATATCTCATTTTACAGTTTCCTATTTAACCGGAAACAATACGTCAGCTGGTTCACTGACTGCTAAGAAGCAGAAGGAAACATTGGATTCTTTTCGTTCTGGAAAGGTACTTGTTCACTGCGTCGTATTAATCAAGTTGTAGCAAAGCCTCCTCTATTTTCAGTAAAATTCTCATAAATGTTGGTTTTGAAAGTTCATAATAGGTTATTAATCATTTTGTTTAGGTCAATATATTATTTACAACCGAGGTAATTGAGGAAGGAATTCATGTGCCAAAGTGCTCATGTGTGATACGTTTTGACCTACCGAACACATGTCGCAGTTATGTCCAGTCTCGGGGAAGATCTAGGCAGGATGACTCCCAATTTATTGTGATGTTGGAGAGGTGTGTATTCCAGTTTTTTCGGCTCTCCATGTGACATACACAGAAGTTATTTTGTTTCGGGAATTTCCTTTTTTCCCTTGAACATACTTTTAGTGCATCCTCCTTAGCAATTTCCGTTTAAATCGTTAATAATCCTTTTGTAATTTGAGGATCTCTAGTCTTCCATACCTTTTGTAACATCTTTCTCTCTTTTTGGTGTACAGGGGAAACATGGATCAAAGAAATAAACTGTTTGACATCATCAGGAGTGAGCGATCCGTGACTGAAGCGGCTATATATAAAGAAGATCATGCTTCTAATTTAAGGGTGATTACGGAAGTAAAATCAAATATATATTATGTTGAGTCTACTGGAGCATCAGTCAACTTGGACTCAAGTGTTAGTCTTTTAAATCGATATTGTGAAAAGCTCCCATGTGATGAGTATGGACCTATCCTATTCTGTGTTCTATTTTTTGATTTCTCGAAGCATAGTATCAAAAAAAAGAGAGAGAGAGAAAACTTATGAATACAATTTGAATTTTATTCTCTTAGGTACCCCCGTGCAAAGCCCAATTTTGAATTCCTGCCTTTTGAAGGGGCATACAGGTGTAAATTAACATTACCACCTAATGCAGCTTTCCAAACAATAGTCGGTCCCTTGGGTAAAGATGTCCGTTTGGCAAGGAATCTTGTCTGTTTAGAAGCTTGTAAGAAGCTGCATCAGATGCATGCCTTGAATGATCATCTTGTCCCTTTCACTGAAAAGCCTCCAGAAGCTGAACATAGTGTGCAAAACCAAGAATCTGGTACAGGATCAGGTGCAGGTATAAATTCTTTGCTAAATAATTTACTACCTTTGAGGGTAATTCTGCTGGAATATATTTCTAATTTCAATTTGCAATTACAGTTAACATATAAACTTACAAATATCCTTTGCAAGTATGTATTTGGTAAAAAAAAGGAAAATATTATATCATTGTCGCCTGCATACATGTTTTGGATATCCTTTACAGGATTTAACGATGTAGTGATGCAAAGAGAGCTACCTTTATGAAGCATCTTCCTATGGTGGCATGGAAGTAGTAGATACTGCAATAAATATATTATTTATGAAATTGTCATGATATAGATGTTTACTGGGAACAATGCAGTGACACCTCTGAACCACAATCCTTTTTGAAGTAATCACCATCAACTTTCAGATCTGATGGTCAAAGTGTTGTGTTTTGCAATCTATATGCAGACCCTACATTTACAATTTAGTATGTGTTTGGATTAACTGGGAATAAAAAAAAAATTAGTTTACAAAAATCAGCTCTGTGCTTAGAAATGTGTGTTGAAAAGGGACTAAGATTTTATATTTTATTTTGAATGTATAAAATAAGACTTTTGTCCGTGAATTACGAAAAGTATGAGATGTACTGTATTATTTGTTGAAGTGGGAGAAAGCTCAAGTAATTTTATGGTTAACTTTTGAACCTATGAATTTACCAAGAAATAGCTCAAAATTGTAGCTTTTAGAAAGATGCTATTTTTACCCTGTAGAAATTCAACATCGCTTTTTTATACCAAAAAGCTTTCTGCAATTGAAAGCTGCATTTATGATGGAGAAAGTTATCCAAATTAATTAGGCGCTCCCTTATCGGACACCTAAAAGTTGTTCATCATGTGACATGTACTTATTTTTTGATGTATGTGATAATGTATCATGTCTCCGTACTTTTCATTTTTGAAAAAGATATTTCAAATATTATGGATAAATGAGATACTAACTTATAACTATTCGACACTTGATGAATGTTTCCTGTTTGATTTGGTAAACTAAAATGCAAACATGTCAAAGTTCTACAATGATGTGTTAGTTGCATTTATTAAAGCATACATATATTTTTGCAAAAATACTATGAACACAAAAAATCAGTCATCATGTATTGTGTATATTTATGTCTTCTTGTTTCACACATTTTCATCTGAATTTCCTATTCCAACATGTATTTTACGTGGGTGACTGATTTTTGGTATATATTTTTGTACTGGGACATGCAAATTTTTGTTTTACATCCAAACTATTTAACTGCTTAATCTGCCTTATTTTAATCCTGCTTTGCTTTTTTGCATTTGCAGGAACCACAAGAAGAAAAGAATTACATGGCACAGCCAGCATTCGAGCTTTATGTGGTACAATTGAAGACAAACTAGACGGAGCCAAATTTTATGCCTATAGATTTGATTTCAAATGCAGCATTGTCGGTGAAATCTTCTCAGGATTTGTTCTCCTGATTGAGTCAAAGTTTGACGATGATGTTGGAAATATTGAATTAGATCTTTATTTGATAAAAAAAACCGTAAAGGCTTCCTTATCTTTCTGTGGACAAGTTTATTTGAATGCTGAACAGGTCTGGAAATAATGTCTTATCCATTGTAGATTGTAGAATAGATCACTGATAATAGTTTCTTCTGAAGGTTTAACGTGACGCTTTCATTGCTTTGTTGTCTGTTATCTACCAGATGATGTATGCAAAATGCTTCCATGAGGTTTTTTTCAATGGTTTGTTTGGGAGATTGGTTCATAAGTCCAAATCAGTAAAAGGAGAGAGGGAATTCTTGCTTCAGAAAGACACAAAATCACTGTGGAGTCCACACTTCTATTTGCTTCTACCACTACAAAAAGGGGATGATGAATCTAAAGGATCTTTGGAAATAAATTGGTCTGGAATAAGTTCTTGTGCTCCTGCAGTTGAATTTTTAAGGAACAAGTTTTCACTGGTTGCTGGAGATTATGATGGGGGCAGTAAAATTGTGTCACCTTGTGATGCTAATTCATCAAAGGTGGCCTGTGAAGGCACAGATAAAATTCACTTTGCCAATTGTGTAGTTGATGCTAACAGTATAAAGAATCGGGTAGTTTTGGCTATTCACACTGGAAGAATGTATTGTATTCTTGAAGCAGATAACAAGCTATGCGCTGAAAGTCCGTTTGATGGAAACGATGAGAAGTCTCCAGAGAACCACATGACCTTCGCAGAATACTTCAAGAAAAGGTGTCAGCTATGGGATTGCTATGAAACATCCAGGACAACCTTTATTACGTTTGAAGCAAAGTCATAATGCACACAATGTTCTTTTGAATTTCTATGAGGAAGGTCGGTTAATTCTATTCGAAGTTTATCTTGCGCCACTTTGCTTGTGAGAAATCTTCATTCAAAATTACATTATATACCAGCATTGCACATTTTTACCCTGACAATTCAAATGAGCTCTCATCCATGAAATTTTGAACTCCATATAAACCACAAGGGGGGAAAGCTTAGGTTCTTTTTAATCATATTAATGCTAAATTTCAAAACTTTTTGAGGTAAATTGCAAAATCATGAAATTTTTTATTAGAGTAAATTCAAATGTGGCACTTGTGGTTTTGTATACAACAGTAATAAAAAGAAAAAGGTCCTAAACCGCAAATCTTCATATATTTATAATGTTGTACCAAATTAAAAATGTGCTAGCAATGCAAGTGCGCTATGTTTAAATTTCTGAATTCTGATTATAATATATTCTGAGTTCCACAGATGAGAAGGATAAGTCATCGCAAATTGGCCCAGCAAACACCAAAATGCCTGCGCATGTTCACATTCCACCTGAGCTTTTATTTATTCTTGATGTTAAAAGACATGTTTTAAAGTCAATGTACTTGCTACCATCATTGATGCATCGTCTTGAATCTCTCACGTTGTCCAGTCAGCTTAGACGAGAGATAGATGGTCAGAGTAGCAATATCAGCATACCTAGCTCTCTGGTTTGTCCAACATGATTGGATTATGAGGATAAGATACTGAGTTTAATTTCTTCTTTTTCATTATGATAATCATATGCCTTTTTCTTTTCTTTCCTTTTTTCCAATGATAGATTCTAGAAGCACTGACAACCTTAAGATGCTGTGAAAATTTTTCAATGGAACGTCTTGAGTTGCTAGGAGATTCTGTTCTTAAGTTTGTAGTGAGCTGTCATCTCTTTCTTAAATATCCTAAGGAACATGAAGGAAAATTATCTGATAGACGGAAGTGGGCTGTTTGTAATTCAACTCTGCATAAACTGGGAATAAATCGCAAATTACAGGTACTAAGATTTTTACTAAGATTTTTATTACTTTGAATCTTTGATAATGTCAATGGAGTAGTGTACTTGAAAGCTTAAGCTGTTTGGTACAAGTTACGGATAATTTTGTACTTCACTTGATCATGATAAGCCTCAAAGAGACTTCAGGCATGGACATTCTCTACCAGGGTCAGTATTTAACTCTCAGCTTCCTTTGTTTGAAAACCACACTTTCGAAAGAGGGAAGTAAGAAACGGTGGAATACTTTATACAAGTAATTAACTCTTCAGATCCTAATCCTATGACATAAAATTGAACACAGGCACTGTGATCTTTTTTTTTTGTTATTTTTTCTCCCATGATTAATTTATTATGTAGAAATTTCTTTTATTATACGGTTAGTTTAATAATTGTGTGTCTTACATTCTGGGGATTTTTTATCCCAAAGTAAACTTGTTATGAGGCTTTCAATAAGTGGCCAAGCAATCAATTGAGTTAATTTCATATTATTGTGCTGTTTTCTTGAGTAGGGCTATATCCAAGATTCTGCATTTGAACCACGCCGTTGGGTTGCTCCAGGACAGCGTTCTATACATGTTGTTTCTTGTGAATGTGGGGTGGAAACCCCAGAAGTTCCTGTGGATGGAAAATTCCAGACTGAAGATCCAAAAGTTGTGGTCGGAAAGCTTTGTGACCAGGGTCACCGCTGGATGTGTTCAAAGACAATTTCTGATTGTGTTGAAGCTCTTATAGGAGCATACTATGTAGTTGGCGGATTGATTGCTGCACTACATGTCATGAAGTGGCTTGGCATTGATTCTGAGCTAGAACCGTCCTTGGTTGAGGAAGCCATTGCTGCTGCATCTCTCCATACATATGCACCAAAACAAGACGAGATTGCAACCCTTGAAATGAAAATTGGGTATAAATTTTCTGTTAAGGGACTCTTACTGGAGGCAATGACACATGTATCTGAGGCTGAACTTGGGATTGGTTGCTGCTACGAGGTAATGTGAAGTTTCGTGAATTCCATTCATAATTAACTCGCATAGATTAGTTATTTATTTACCGTCTAATATGCAAGTTCATTTATGGTGGTGTTATACACATTAGATATTATCTATTCGTTTTCTCAATTCCCACTACTTGACTTTCTGGCAGAGGCTTGAATTTCTCGGCGACTCTGTATTGGATCTTCTTATTACATGGCATCTTTATCAGAGCCATAAAGATATTGATCCAGGAGAGCTGACTGACTTGCGTTCTGCTTCTGTCAATAATGACAATTTTGCTCAAGTTGCCGTTAGACGAAACCTTTACCCACACCTTCTGCTCAGCTCTGGAGATTTGGTGAGCCAGATATCAGAATATGTTAAGGTCATTTCTGAATCAGAGAGCAGTACCAGATCACTCCCAGGCATTAAAGCCCCCAAGGTTGGTTCCTAGAGTGATCATTCTATGTTTCAAACTCGAGATATGGTTGCAAACTTGCAATTGATTTCACATGGCTTTTTTTTTTTTTAATGATTTGATATATTACTCTGACTAAGAATAGGTAAAATGAGTGAAGTAGTATACGCAAAAATAATCAAATACTTAAAAGTAGACTTAAAATTTACTCAAATTCAAGTATCTTTTGGTGGATTTATACATGCACTTGAATCAAAGGAATTAACCAAATCAATTTTAGTATTTTCCTGTTAGTTTTGTTAGAGATGATTTTAATGATCATTTTCTACGCATGATAGGCACTTGGAGATCTAGTGGAAAGTATTGCTGGGGCTATACTAGTTGATACCAAGCTCAATCTTGATGAAGTGTGGAGAATTTTCAATCCTCTGTTGTCTCCCATTGTTACCCCTGATAAACTTGAATTGCCTCCGTTGCGTGAACTAATTGAATTATGTGGCTCTCTTGGATATTTTATCAAAGAAAATTGTAAAAGGAAGGGAACTACTGTGCATGCTGAGCTTAGTGTACAACTGGAAAACACACTCTTAGTTCGGAAGGGAAACGGAATGACTAAAAAAATAGCAAAAGGAGAAGCTGCATTTCACTTGTTGAAAGATCTCAAGGTCGGTTCTTTTGTCTGAATATATTCTGAGATATGATATGTTCTTAATTTCTAATATATATTATACAGCCTCTTGTGGTCATCTTTCTTTCTTTATCTGTGATTGTACAGAAGAAGGGAATTTCACATGGCAGTAGCGTGCCAAAGAGAAAAAGAGAGAATCCTGACTATCTATGCGATTCGTCTAATCCAGAAACCAATATTGGTATTTGCACTGCTCTAACAGATGGACATTCGTCAAAGACAGTAGCGAATAAGAGGGCGAAAGTGGATGAAACTAACACAGAAGAAATTGCATCTGCTGTTTCTTTGCCCCACAAAGACTCATCTCCTGAGGACTCTGATTCCATTCCAGGTTTGTGTCATTGTTTTCATTCTTCATTTTTGTGCTTTTATCAGAATATAGACTGATGCTTAGATTTCTCACTTCATTGCTGATTCATCTTCTACAGTTATTGCATCTATCAATATGAAGAAAGGAGGACCCCGAACCACACTATATGAACTGTGCAAGAGATTACAGTGGCCATTGCCAGAATATGATTCAACAGAGTATAAAGATAGGTGAATCCACAAATTAATTTGTACTTCATCACTCATTCCTCATACTTTTTCTAATCATTTTTAGCATTCATATATGCATATTAGCTTGGTCCAAGTAATGACATGGACTGTGAAAAGAAAGAGGGAAAAAAAATAAAAGAAAGTTCTGCTCCGGAATACGGCATTACTTCTTACCAGTGTCTTTTTGTACAGATCCCTGTTTGAATCCAGCGAAGGCCTGGAAGGAACAAAGGGAGTCAACTGCTTTGTGTCAAAAATAACCTTGTGCATACCGAATGATGGTAATATAGAATGCACAGGAGAAGCTAGAGCTGATAAGAAGAGTTCATATGACTCTGCTGCAGTTAAAATACTTCATGAGCTGCAACGACTGGGGAAGCTTAAGATTGATGATGCTTAGTCTCTCTGCCTCTTGTATAAGATAATAGTAGTACCACGACTTTGTGGCCACAACACATAAGACACTATTATTTTGTGCCATTGATTTGACAAACTCTCTCAAATCAGTGATACAAGACCATGGTTTTTTTATGTATTGTGGGTGTAAAATTGTGGCACTATATTACCAATTTGGGGTGGAGAAGGACGAGTCCTGGGAAACAAAAAATGTCTCTTGAAGAAGTCCTCCCTGAGAGAACTGGGAGTAAAATAAATCACTAGATAAAAAGAGTAGGAAACTCAACACAGGAACACAGGAAGTAGGGTTATAATTTTTGTTGTATAACTTAACAATTTGATGTGAATTCAATTTATCACTTGAGTACGAAACAGTTATTATTCCTACACCTGAACTTACACTTGTTCCCATATACATCTTAACAACATTCAAATAATTTGGCAACACTTAAAATTCTTAAATGCCATCAAGACTAATTATACATTGAAAAAAAAAAAAAAAAAACTTTGCATGT
>NC_029794.2:112305359-112306667 GCF_000816755.2 Arachis ipaensis | reverse complement strand
TACCTGAACTGGCCATTCTAACTTGGTTCATATACCTTAAGCCCTAAGTAATAGCTCATACACATTGGAGTTGTTGTCCCCAGTTACACGCTTCAACATTTCAAAACTAGTGCGACTTCCCAAAAATTCAATGCGTTTGAACAACACAAAGCCACGCTCTGCAGTTTCTTTACTGCGGTACACTGATCTAAGCCTATCAGCATGTCGTGAATCGGTATGAATTGCAGCTTCTATTTCTTGGTTTGACATATTCTCCTAACATAAAAGTAGAATTTACACAATCATTGTGGAGTCAGCGACTCAGTGCAAATATAAACAATAGAAACCAAATTGAACCAGAAAGCTAAGAAAACATGCATGCAAAATTTCAAGAGAATAAATATTGCACCTGATAAAATGCATGGATATGATCCAACACCTGAAGACATGTAAAACCATTATGGCTGAAGAAAGTTTGTGAAGAAGGACCCATCTCGGCAAATCGGTCGATTGGGAAGAGTATGGTGAGAAAATGGCTTTTAAATATCAACTCTGATTTCTCGCTGGAAAAAGGCAGGGAAATTATTAAGATTACAAGAATCTAAATAATGTCACATGCACCACAATGAAAATATAAACCTTATGGCATAGAGGGAGCCAACAACCTTTCGGTCAGATGACGAGTGGAGTTTGAAAATGAAGCTTCTGAGTCCTTGCCATCCCCTTTTGCACCAAGAAATATTGAAGTATTATGATTTTCAGTATGATCTTCAACACTGAAAGAATCTGTGTAGATGGAAGCAGCTGAAGTTGGCTCGGATATAGACCAGCTGATAGAGTCTAGAAGGTTGTTAGGAGTTATAGGACGAATTGGAGTCTGACAAGTCTGAAAAGCAAAGTCATGGATCCAATGTTTAGTCATATATAGAACACGATGAATTCTTACAGCTGTGTCACTTAGGAATCATTTATGCACATGCCTAAAACTCTCAAATTCTTCCAGTACTGGCTTACAAAATTAATCAGTTGATGCTCTTCAGAAAAAAAATTATAAAACATCAGCAAACTGGTATTCTTAGAGGCCCTAACAGGTAGGTTCAGGTCAACTGTCGTATGACTTTGCAACAGAGACTGACCTGCATTTGCCTACCACGGCGACTTCTTACACCAATTTTTGCAGCATTCACTATTTGTTGCCTCTCGTGGTAACTATATTCACTTTCACTGCCCTGATGAACTTCATTGTCTTTTTGCTTCTTTATTTCCTGATATATCAATGAAAAACATGTCATGATTCCATGATCAAAGAAGCAAGTGGGCGGTGGGCGG
>NC_029794.2:112299371-112304586 GCF_000816755.2 Arachis ipaensis | reverse complement strand
TTAGAACTTCATAATATAATAAGTGAAGCCTTTAGCATCAGTTATAAGGAAAAAGTGTCAATAATCTAATGTATTAAACCCCACAACAACTTATTTAAGTATTTCATCACCCAATATATCAAGGTTCACGTCTTTGTAGATACAACAAACAGAATGTTATCAATAATAGTACTACATCTTCTGCCAATATGTTGATAATCCGTGTTTACTGTCTAATCACACACGACTAGAGATACATACAAGCACAATAGAAAATGGGATAGTGAATTCAAGGTTTTAAAGGAGTATAATGAGAAATTACCTCCCTTAAAATGCCATTATGAATGTCTTCAAGCATCAATCCAACTTGCTTTGCCAAATCAGCAGACATATGAACAAGCCTTTGTGCATATTTCTCCTTGGCTGTTTTGAGAATCCACAGTGGCTGAGACAAATCATATATCAAAGAACTTCATTGTGATATAAATAATACTTCTAATGTGCAATATAACATTAATGTCTTCCAGAATACTTATTGGCACTTTTAAATAAGCAATGTAGTAGAGCAAGCCTTCAGACACAATTGCATGCCTCCAAAAAGAGTCATTCCCATTTTTCAGATTAATATTAAAACACAATTTAGCACATACTGTGATGAGGTTACTCGAATATCCAAGATATCTTTGTACGAATGTCCCTTCAGTCACTACATGACTAACATTGCAGCCAACAAACCATCGTTCCGTCAGACTAGCACCTTCTCTCGTGGCAGTATCAACAACCTATCAAATGTGCAAAGCATCTAAGTTTATTGGACATGCACTAACTTAATTGAAACACGGAACTCATGATGACCACCCTATGAATAACAGACTCCATATAATGTGGAAAACATCACATACAGCTAGTATGAGCAGAAAATCTCTGGATTTTTACTTTTAGGATACATCATTTTACCTTGTTCCTCAATTCACATGAAATTCCTGGATCAATATAGATGGAGTAACCAGATAAAGTGAAGTCCACACTTCTATTAGATTTTCTACCAGAAGATCTTTGAAATTCTTCAACATTATCAACGTTCTTGGTCTCACGTAGACTTGCTGGAAGACAAGAATTTTCGGCACCGGTATACCCAGGAAGCAGTTTAAAGTCATCCAAGCGTGTGTTATTGTCCACATTACTCTTCACACTGTAATGGGACTCACTCAACCTCACTGCAGCAGATAAAATCTATTTCAGTTCATAACAATTACAGCTAAACAGCTCAATTTTGCTATCTAATATTTGATTACTTATCATCATCAAGACAAAAGCATTCGTTTTGAGAATACAGTCTTGACCGGTTGCTTTTGTAGATTGAAAATTATGGACTATTTGACTGAAAAAGAAATGAGCTCAAGTACCATTTTTCCTGACACTGTCCACGAACCAACCCAGTGTGACAACAAAGAGACCGTTTTTTGCTCCATGCTTTAGCGCATGCTCAAACTTGCGTCCTCCAAAACTGTACTGATTGTTAAGGATTTAATGGCAGCACCAAACCAGTGTAAATACAAAATGAATAGAAGATATGAATGCCAGGGAAAATTGATACCATGAAAACAACACGATCAAGAGAGGCCAACTCTATGTATCATGTAATAAGGTCTTTCTGATTCAGTAGAATCAAATTCAAGTAGAAGGCTTAATAAAATACAATATAATATTTTCTCCTGAAGCACATGAAAGCTAGAAGAAAAAAAATTGGATTATACAGTTTTCTTTTTCAGTGTGTGACAATATACAAAAATGCCTAATCCTACTAAACCATTGTGCTATCATCACATAAGAAAATTAATATGTTTCAGAAAGAGGAAAGGATATCTGAACCACCAAATGGGTACACTGTGGATGCAAATTGGGGCTATACTGGCCACCTAATCTTTCTGTTGCCTCCATGACTTGATTCCGTGCTTCTGCCAAAACAAAAGCAGCAGGGATTACTCCACAACTTGTGACACATTGAAAAGAAAACACTTTATTATATGATAGTTGTTATCTACTCTCAATATCAAATGATATACAACTTAAGTTAATCCTTCTGAACAAGTTATATATGAACATTTTTTTCCAATAGAAACGGCTTATATCAGCAGTCTTGATTTGCATATACGCTGTTGGAAGACTTCCAGATTTACTTGACATCTATTTTACAATTTATATTACAAGAAGCACAATCATCAATCCCCTTCTCTCTCACCCCTTCCTCTCTTTCACAAAACAACAAAAAGGGACAGAGAGCCTGTTCACTGTTTCAATAAACAAATGATTCTTTTCCTTTTGTCTCAAGGGAACAGTATCCAGACCTTATTACCAAAACTCAACGAATCAGGCCAGACTCTGAAGAGAATATGGATCTCTTAGTTTATTTATTTATTTTTTCATTAAATGCATGAAATTGAAAGAAAACTGGACAAAATTGAAACCAAATTCAATACACCAAAGATGAAATTGAGACAAACTCTCACCTTTGGATAGCCCAGTAACGCATATAACAAGACCAGCAAAAGGAGCATTTGATCGAATATGTGGGGAGGACGAAACAGAAGACATTGGCTCCAATGGCTGCAGAGCTCTGAACGAAGATGAAAACAGCCTTGAGCATCCCTTGCCACTCACAACATCAACTCTACCATTACCACTACCCATAATAACAGCTACTGCTAAAATGATCAAGAAGATTTTCACTATGCAGAAATTTCAAAACCAAATTATATTCCAATTACTGGGCAATTGAGAATCCGGAGAGGCATATACATACTACATAACTTGAAATTCAGAAAGGAAAAAAACCCCCATTAGCCAATAAGAAAAGAAAAAAGATAATGAAAGAATTGAAAATTAGAGGTGGGCTAATTTAGTGCAAACCCATATCACGTTAAAGTGATCAAACAAGCCCAAAATTGAAAATTTCAGCAAGTTAAAGAAGGTTCTGACTTCTGAGCAACAAAGACGGAAACAAAAGGAATCTGAGGTTATGGAGTTGGAGACAAAGAAGGAATTTTTAAGAAGGAAATGATGTGTTTGTTGTCTTGTTTTGCAGAGTGCAAGGACAAGAAGAAAAGGGGAATTTTTTTGAATGCGGTGCTCTCTCTCTCTGACGAAGTGAAAGTAATGTCTCGGTCAGAGTTTTATTTCTTTCTCCTTTTCTTTTTCTTCCTGCGAATGTACGCAAAAGAAAGAGTTTTCTTCCATTTTTAAAAAATCTCTGCTTTTGTAAAATGCATTTGCATCATGTGAAGAGAGAGAGAGTGTGTGAGTGTGTGGGGCTTTGTTGTAGCAACACAAAAAGCGGGTCAAAGTGGTGCTCAACCAAATTGAAATGGAACAACGTAACACAATCACAATTAACCCAAAGCAGGGTTTGCTATGAAGAAAAAGGTTTGGAAACTTGGAGCAGAACCCTTTTCTTAAAGTGAGCGCAAAGGTGCTATTGTCATTAGTGTAGTGCACTTTACTGCAGAATGAATATGATTATTGGAAGAGGAGTTACCTTCGTGTGGTGTTGCTGGGGATCATGGTCACCGGAGAGACTCTTATTTGATTTACTGTTTCAGAACAGAAAATTGAGAAGAAGGGTCAAGCTTAATCACAATGATTCTTGTGTCAGACATTTTATCGAACACCTTAGCTACTATTCTTTTGCCTTTCACTGAAGAATACCGTGTGCACGTATAGAATTTGAGTTGGCCCAATCTTAATTCTTATGCAGTGTGAAATTATTATAGAGGGAAAATTTAACATTCTACCAAACTCACTGGCATGTTTAAATAATAGTTGGAGCGCCTCCTTGTTTATTTTGACTTTATTAGCGGCTATTAATTTTTTTTATGCCTTACTGTTTTCTAATTACTTTTCTTTATTTGATAAATAAAGCCACCTAAGATTATTGTTCTTACAGAACCTTTTTCTTTTTCATAGACAATTTTATCTTTTGTACAAATAGAATTTGTGAACTATGCTTAATATTATTATCTTTGCTGTTTGATTGCTTAATATTATCATTGCTGTTTGAATTTCTTTGCGGTAGTTTGAAGGCATTGATTACTGATCACTGAATTGACACAATCTGTAGAAAATGCCAACTTTTTCCCCTCAAATACAAAGCTATGATGAGTGGGTTATATATAATTTACAATAAAATTTTCTTACACATATTATACATTCTCTATAATCTATATGGTCATGAGTTATGTCAGGTAGACAATGAAAAGTGCGAATAATGTGAATAATAGATTGCATTTCAAGTTCACCAAAATAACAAATATTCCATCTCACTTATCCGTCACAATCTTAATTTTTTACCTTTCATCTTTCTCCATTGTATCGTCACCAATGCACCTTACTGCGACTGCTACCGTCTAAAGAAGCAACGCACACTGCCATTACACCTTCTTTTTCCATGCGTCGTACCGCTTTTGTGCCCCCTGCAACTGACGCCGTCACTACACCTTCTTCTTCCTTGCATTGCGCCTCCTACTCTCGACGCCATTGCTGCACTTTCTTCTCCTATGCATCGCGTCACCCCTGTTCTCTCTGCAAGCGACGCTGCCGCTGTGCACCTTCTTCTCTCCTCGGTAACGTCACACCATTGTCATCATCTTATCATATTAAAACTAATTCTAACTCAATAATTTATTTAATTTTTAAAAATAAAATTTTAAGATTTTATTATTAAAATATAGAAACAATTAAAAAAATAAAAAATCTAATCAAATTTAAATTAATACAATTTTCGTCGATCGATTTTTGATTTAAATTAAATTAAAACATTAATTTTATCTAAATCAATTTGGATTTAAACCCTCCATTCTTTTACCTATAATACAAGACACATCAATGACAAGATATGAGATAAAGAAAGAAAAAATAGAATGAAACTAATTTTGCAAAGCATCAAAACTCACGATGTTCTTTATATAATTTTTTTAATTAAAGCAGCTATCCATTAATATATAGGACAAAATTGTACATTTTTTCAGAAGTTTTATGCCATCTTTTCTTTTTCTTAAAAAAAAAAAGACCTGACAATTCAATATATTATTCTTATTCCATCCTGTGAATATCCGAATGAGACTTTGGATGCAAAAGCTGGTGGATATGATATGTATGTAACTAGAAACCTATAATCAACCTCTGCCATATTTGGTTAACCTCTGCCATATTTGGTTAACCAGTTTCTTTGAGTGTAGTC
>NC_029794.2:112294753-112299237 GCF_000816755.2 Arachis ipaensis | reverse complement strand
GTTACGTATGATCACAATCCTTATTATGCATAAAACTCTATTACAGATGTGTCTTTGTCAACTACTCGAAGCTCTCTTCAACAAACACCACACCCCCTTCACCTTGGATAGAGTAAATATATAATAACAGGACCACCTTTAAATAATACAACTTTATCATCCACTTATTACTTATTATTTTTTTTTCATCTTATCCTCCAAACTAACAAGTTAATAATTAATTTATTATAAATTTAAATTATATTAAAAAGTCTAATTTAATAAATTACTGCATACACTAAATAAAATTTAAACTCTAATACTTATTTAAACGAACGAGTAAAATTATTCGACTAACTCAGGTTATTTTATTAGTACTTATTATTTGATGTACGCATATACTGTAACTTT
The DNA here is from genome assembly GCF_000816755.2 of Arachis ipaensis. Lineage (NCBI taxonomy): Eukaryota > Viridiplantae > Streptophyta > Magnoliopsida > Fabales > Fabaceae > Arachis > Arachis ipaensis. Next base: position 112,298,847 of record NC_029794.2, on the reverse strand, counting down.
ACAAAAAAATAAAGGTGAGTTTTATTCAATTTCCTCTAAAACAACATGTAAATTACTTTGTATGACAATGCACATTTTAATTAGATGTTTAATTTTAGTTTGAGTTAATTTAACCCACTAAGAGTTAATATCTTAACTAAAGTAGTAGGGCCATTTTATAATTAAATAATTTTATAAGATGAATGATTATATAATTTCTGTAAATATTAAAAAGTAAATTTATGTCTTTTACTATTGTTCTGAAACCCAATACATCACAGCTCCCATTTCTCTCTGAACTTGAAAGAAAAAATCAACTCAAGCCCTACCCACCCATTGACCCAGTCCCGCCGCCTGCAGCCTCCGCAGCCACGCCAACCACTGCAATCAACTCAACCCCGCAGCTCCGCAGTAGCTTTATGAAGGTATGGTGTTTGATATAACTAATAAAAAGTTACTATTGAATAAAAGATTATTATCTGCTGCTATTTTTTTCATTAGTTTCCTGGTGCCATTTTTCCTTTCTATAGAACATATGTGATTGCGTGGTGAAAGAGTTGGAGACATTAGGTGTTTCAGGGTCTTTTGGCTCTAAGATGTCTGATTATTTATAAGTAGCCAATAAAGTAAAAGGGTATGACTTAAGAAGGTTGAATGAATCCACTGAATTGGCAAGTGATGTTGGGCCAACAAGCATTTTGATAAAGGATCCAAGAAAAAAAAGAGGAAAGCATAATTTGGGGGAAGAAGAAAAGATTCAGTTTTTAGTATTTTAGTAAATTATACAATTATCCATTTTGGGATATAATTTAATTTTAAAATAGTTTAACCATAGTTAACATAACAACCAATTAAAAAGTGACATATTATAGAGGATAATTTAAATGTTATTATAGGAAAGGTAGAATAGAATTTACCAAAAATAAAACTAAGATCATATAACATTACTATGTATATATTGTCTTTCTCTCTATTTTGTATTATTATCTAATATTTTCAAGTTTAAATTAGATAGATAAACGTGGTATGATGCTAATAATGTTATTTTATCTTTTTTTGTAAAACATGACGCAAATTTATCCTATAAATATAATTTTAAAGATATCAATGTGAATATATATAAATCAGAAATTATTTCGATATCTCATTATTAGAAAATTATTTATTATAGATAGATATTTTCGACAAATTTTATCCCACAGAAATACAGATAGATTTTGCGAGAGAATTTTTGTCTGAAACAAAAAAAAATGAATTAACATGAATTACAGACGGAAAAGAGAATCTGTCGATAATTCTGTCAAAAAAATTAAGTTTTTTTATGGAAAATAATTACCGATAGAAAATCTGTCTGTATTTAAATAAACAAAAATACTGTATTTTATTAAATTATTATAATATTCTGTCGAAAATATTAAAATAAAAATTGGCATTACGAGCTCCTCCTCATTTCACATCTCTATCCCCCGCGCTTCCACACCCATCCCCTCTAAATGCTCTATCGATGGCGCCTCTCAGCCTTGCACTGCCATCGCACCTTGCGCCGCCATCACACCTTGAAACTCCGTCACACCTCTTCCCGACTCTTCTCTGTGTTGCTCATGTTGTTCCCTTTCGAACCCTAATGTGCATTTTCCTGCCACCGTCTTCGTCGCCTCCGTCTTCGTCGCCTCACCTTCTCCTGCGTTCACTCTTTCTACCTTCCCAGTGTTGCCCTTCGAGATTTTCAAACCGTACGTCTTCCATTTCTCTATCCCTTTCTGAGATTCGCACTGTCCTTTCCCTTATTTGAATTTATGTGTATAATACCCTAATATGCAGATCCTTATACTCGAGTCATAAGCCAATGATATTACGGTAATACGATTCAATGTAGAATAATAATAAGAATATATATGTGTGTGTTTAATGAAAGAATTAGTAAACAAGAAGCTTGAAAAGGAATAAAATAAAACCGCGAACGAAAGACACTCTCGTACATAATTAAATAGTCACTAGTCGCGACTTGCAAAGTTTAGGCCGGCTAGGGTACAGAAATTTAAAACTAGTTTGACAACAATATTCCTATCTCTCCCAAAGATACATCATCGCTTCTATAGCAAGTTACAAATTAAACATTTACATACATCATATTGAAGTTTTTTCAACATAAAAAAGAGAGATTCTAAAGTACAAAACAGAATCAAATAAACTTCGCCGCCGTCCAGACGAATCCAGCTCACTACTGAGCACCAGGAGCTGCATTTGAAAAACAGAGAATATATACGGAATGAAAACTCCCGACTCATGGGTTTTCAGTACGGTAAAAGTGTCAAATAAATACAATGCACTATAACATAAATTTACTAAGCATATTAAACTTCTTATCTCTTCATATCCATCCTAAGTTTTCACTAATCCATAATTTGGCAACTATCATAAGAGATTCTAATTCTAACCCAATATTCTTCATACTTTCACTACCTTCCAACCGAATAATCCAAGAACCGAACCATCCCTCAAGTAATTCAGCTTTTATACAAATACAAATAATACAGACAAGTAATACACAAGTAAGGCAAGTAAGACAATTAGCAAATAATCATGAAACATGTACAATTAGGTAAACCAAAGTAGTTAAATAAATTCAAACAATTCAAACATATACATATGATGTATGTCTGCCTTATGACTGATGAGTCTCATCTGTCGGTTATAAAGCCAACCCGACATGTCCGGTAGCTAATCCTGGACAGAACACCACAATATGGAACATGTATTACTCGTCTCTCCATGCCGGTGTTTCACCCAACCCATAATAGGTATTACTCGTCTACTCAGGTAGGTGCCTCAAACCATAACCCAGGTAGGAATTACTCGTCTATCCACAGGCCATGACTCAGATAGGAATTACTCGTCTACCCATCATCTCGGATAGGGATTACTCGTCTATCTTCAAAGCCTCATATCGAATGGGAATTACTCATCTATCTATAAAATCATAACTCGGATAGAGATTACTCATCTATCTACAAAATCATAACTCGGATAGGGATTACTTGTCTATCCCTAAAGCCATTACTCAATATCTCATCAATTCGTGTATCTCCTTCTTCAACTCCTCCGATACCAATTCTATCTTCTTTCACTCACTAACCCTTACTTCGTGACTCAAAACCTTACTAATAAATTTCAATAAGAGTTTTTAGAGGTTTGGAAAATCAGAAGAATGTTTAATAGTTCAAAAATAGTGAATTTCCATCAAATCAATAGTTTCAGGGGTTTGAAAACTTGTCAGAAAGGTCAAACGGTGTAAAATAGAGTTATTGTGCAAAACAGGGTAGTGTTCGTACGCATAAGTGTTGTGCGTACACACCCAACAGAATGACCTTCCTAACCTGTGCGTACACACACACACACACACACACACACAAAAGAAATTATGGTTTTCTGCATTTAGAAAAATTTCAGTTTTCTACACCTAATTTTCGATGTCCATAACTTCCTCTAAAAAAATTCCGATTTTCACAAATTTTATACCGTTTTAAAGCTCTTGAAATGATCTTTAATTTGAAATAGGTTTCATTCAAATCCAAAATTTGAGGCTCAAGTTATGAATCACCGAAGTTCATTAAAAATCAAATTTTACCCAAAAAGTTCAAAACATCTATTTTCCAAATCCTCATTTTCAAACCAGACCATTATCAACCAAATCAATTACAAAATACTCAAAATCAGTACTAAATACTTATCAACCATTTATCAATCATCCAACCATTTGAACTATTCAATCCTCAATTCCTCAACTCATTCAAAGTTCTCAATTTAATATACTTCAAGTTAATACTCATCAATAATTAACACAACAACATTTGTTCATATATCAACTCATATTCATTCAACCAATTCATACTCATACCCCCCACAATACCCCTAATCCTCATCATAATACAAGCATCACTCACCTTTCTTACCTTTTTCTGGCCTCTGACCCAAATTCACGGCCTCCGACCCAAAATTTATCAATTCAATATATATATATATATATATATATATATATATATATATATATATATATATATATATATATATTACACATAAATATATAAACTTTTTTTATTATAAACATTATATAT